>NC_048893.1:113196769-113276953 GCF_011077185.1 Oxyura jamaicensis
AAGGAAGGAAGGAAGGAAGGAAGGAAGGAAGGAAGGAAGGAAGGAAGGAAGGAAGGAAGGAAGGAAGGAAGGAAGGAAGGAAGGAGGGAAGGAAGAACCCACAGCCATGCAGGGGCTGTGCCTGAATAAAATTAGTTTATTAAGGAGAAAGCCATAACTGGGGTAGCAGTTGTATCTTGTATACCTCAACTGAAAGTACTTGTGCAGCCTTGGTCAGGTTGCTGGGATCATGTCAGGGAGGCTTTAGCTGCAAATAACGCAGTCCTTACCCGAGCAGGATCCTTGATTTCACAGCTGTTTTTGCCCAAACTCTGTTCTGTTTCTGTTTCTATCAGCACAAAACTTTCCAGGCCAAACTAATGAGACTCTTTAGAGCAGCAAGGAGACACTTTCTACTCTGCTGTAATGATGTCCTATGATATCATTAATAAAATAACATTGCAACAATTACTTCACCTACCCGATAAATCTTTTCTTAAATGAAAATAAGATTAGCCACCAGAGTCCACACCTAAGATAAAAACCAAGCTGTGATAGGGTGGGAAGAAAGTAATGAAGGGGGTAACTGTGAGGGCACTAAACCAGCAGCTCTGGAAGAGAAAATGGGTGTTGTGTGCAAGCCAGAGCAAAAGGCACTGCGTACAGCTGGCTGATATTGTTTGGTGGATACCATTTAACGGATATCAAAATGTCACACAAAAGAGACTCTTGTCTTTTTATGACAACATAGCTAAGAATGGAAATTCTGACTAGGAGGGTTTTTTTTTTTGGTGAAAGTATTGGAAGTGTGCACCAGAAGCAGTTTTGAAGGAGAGACTCGTTTGTAGCACTTTGTAGGGACACGGCTGGCCCTGCCAGCCAGCCTCAGGGCTGCTGGGGGCTTCAGGGCACAGGCCACAGCGATGCAAGCAGAGGGGCTGGGGTGGAGGCACACAGTAGTTTTGGAGGCTGCGAGTTCAGGGGGCAGCCCTTTGCTGGCAGTCAACACAGCACAGTATCGCACGCTGCTCACCGCAGGAATGCTTTGCCTGTTCAACGTGTAAACCCATAAACTCAGTATAATTGCACCCTTCAGCTCTCGTGTCGCTCCAAACACGGGTGTTCTGACTGCTTTTTCGTGTTGCTAAGGTTTTAAACAAAGCATCCCCCTCGAGATACAGCCAAATCTGTACCTCGGGAAGTTTTATGGGTAATTGCACTGGAAAGGTGTGTTAGGCCAGATTTGCAGAATAGCAGCTGCCACCGTGCCTGTTTTGGGTGGGGGAGTAACAATGTGTGATCCCTGCTGCCATCGGTGTGTCAGCAGCCCTACCGCTGACGTGGTCCTACCACACACGACTCTGCTGAGCTGGTTGGCCCCACCTGGGACGGGGTGGCTGTAAATCAAAGCTGCTGGTACAGCTGCTTTATGGGGCTCGTCTCACTGGCAGAGCAGCCCTGTACCCATTCCCACTCCAGGTAGGGCTCATACACGGATGCCTCAGGCTGCATACAGTGGGCATTGTACCCCTGACTCCCAGCTCAGGTGCCCAGGTTTTGTTCGTGGTCCAACAAATCTGTTTGCAGATTTCTTGACCTCCCCTGGCTCACCAGAGGAGGTGCCTGAGAGCACCCAGACCCTTAGCAAAGAGATTTGCCCAGGCCCTCAGGGCACACAGGGAAGAGGACATCACTTGGCTACATTCCCTGGGGTGGAAGTGGGAGGAGAGGTGTTCAGAGAAGATGGCACAGCCTCCAGGCATACACAGCAGAGGGATGCAGAATGTGTAGTTTCTTCCCGTGCACTTACAGGCCTGAATTCCACCTCGGCTTTATCTAACCTGCCCAAATGCTCCTTTGCCCCTGCCCTGGGGCTACTAATTCTGCAGCTATCTGTAACTTCCCCCTTGTTTCCTCCGCTGCCCACAGCCAGCAAGGCGATGATTTGAATTCAAGGTCAAGAGACTAAGTGGGTACTAAAAGCCCGAGGCTACAGCTGCACAACAAAAGCACCACGCCCGAGCTGCTGCCTGCAGTCCCTCCACCTTGGTGTCACGGCAGGGGACCAAGTGAACACCTTCCCACCTCCTCTGTTGGGTTTACCTGGGAAACCATGAGAAGAGGGGAGGCAATGGGGCTGATGTGTGCTTCAGTGCTACTTTTGCACCAGGGGGACAACATAGCTCCCATGGCCGGGATCGGGGAAGTGCTCCTGCAGGACACACACCCAGCAGTGTGCTGGCCCCAGGCTCCACTGGTTAAGGCTTCCCCCCTCTCCCCTCATCCCTGCAGTGTCAGGGAAGGAGAGGAGTGAATGAATAGTTGGCAGCTTCAGTGCTTTGCAGAGCTGCGGGGCAGAAATCCTTCCTGCAAAGGCACAGGGGCTGCACATGTGGAGCAGCTGCACTGATCCCTATCAAGTGCGGTCTGGGAATTTCCCTCTCCCATCTCAACCATTTGTGCAGAGCCCATACAGCGCTTCCTCTCTTTACAGATACCTACACTGCATTTGCTTGTGCACAACGATAGCAAAGTGGTCATTCTCCAGGATGCTGGAAAGCTTCCCAAGGCTGTCTTCCAGGCCAATCTAAACAGGGCAGAAAGAGACATTTTACATTTCACTTCACATTTAAAGGGCAACAGTGAGGAGCTTGCCTCCTGCCTCTGATCGTGGCCCTGGGTGGGCAGGATGGACCAGGACCAGGTGTGTCTCGCCCACCCGCACTGTACTGGGGAGATGGGAGGGTCTGTGGGCAACCTGCAAAGCTGGCTGTGTGAACCCCACAGGCCTGGCAGCGTTTTCGCAGGCGCCTGTCCTTGGTCTCATCTCCGTGACAGTCGCCTGCCATGTTTCTTTCTGCCTTCACCTCTCTGCCCTCCTCTCCCAGCTGCTCTCACACCTCGGGGTGGTGGTGCATAGGATCACGGAATGGCTTGGGTTGGAGGGAACCTTAAAGACCATCTAATTCCAACTCCCCTGCCCTGGCAGGGACACCTCCCACCAGACCAGGCTGCCCAAAGCCCCATCCAGCCTGGCCTTGAGCACCTCCAGGGACGTGCATCTCCTCCCCCTCCCCAGACAGAGGTTGGCCACAGCCACGGCCTTGGGGGTACCTTTGAGAACTGGTCGTAGATGACTTTCGTAACGGGGTCTGAGAACTGTGCGTTTCCAGCCAGCACCGAGGTAAGGGTGTTGCTGAGGGTCACCATTCCCAAAATGAGTCTGCAAGGGAACAGGGAATTTTCCAAAAAGCCAGGCCTGAGGTCAGGCACATATTTTATGTAGGGGCTGAGCTGCTCCCCCTGAAATCAGTGACCAAAATGCTGCTGCTGTGACTGGGAGGCACCAGCCTTCTCCTCACCTGAGCAGGACCTCTAGTGGGCACGGGTCCGCTGGTGGCAACCCCCTAGAAGAGCCTCCCAGGGAGCTTCTTTGAAGAATCATTCCTGCTATTATTGTTAGCAAAAATAAAGGCTCTAAACTTTCTATGTGGTCTGTCCTGGGAAACGCTGAGCCCATGCAACTGCTGTAGCATTTATGGGACTGCCTGTCTCCAGATTTAGACCCATATGCTTTTTCTTCACAAGGAGGCAAGTGATATTTTAAAAATGTGCCTCACAGAATTCAGCACAAGTGTCCTATCATTGGACAAGTAGACGGGACTTTCTCATTAGCTTTATCAGGTTGCTTTTTCCCATTTGAATGGCCGTCTATGTAACAAGTAAAAATAGTTACCCCGATTCAGCAACGACGGGAGCCTGGTTGTATCCCTTCTCCTGCAGGATTTCAATCGCCTTCTGACAGCTGACTTCTGGGAGAAGAATGAGAGGGGCTGAGAGATTCAGTTTCTGCACCTTGATGTTCCACCACCTGTTGAAAGACAAATGGCAGCACCAAGCTGTTACTCGTGACTGCGTGGCTGCGGGCCTTGCTCAGGGAGGCAAGGCCGGTAGAAATCAGACCAACTGTGCAGGGATATTCTGTCTGCCTGCCTGCAAAGCTCAAACTTTTAAGCCTGTAAGCTTAAAGCAGAGGCCTACCACTTTTAATTCTTTGGTTTGTGGCCTGGATCCTCAAAATGCATTTGCAGTTCCTCCAGGAGAGAGCCTAGCAGAAATGCTGATGTGACTTAAGAAAGATGAGCTACACTTGTTTGCTGGGGATCACAGGCAACTCCTAGCATCTCAGCCCTTTGTCCTTGCAGAAAATGCAGGGCAATGTGAGAGGCTGGAAGGGCCAAGAGCCATTCTAACCATGTGCAAGAAGCCTGTGAAATATATTAAGTTTTTAGGACATATTTTACAGAAACCTTTGGTTACAGTAACCCAAAATAGAAGGTGACATCAAGAATGCCTGCAGTCTTTAAGTAAGGCTAGGTGCTTTCTCAACGAGTGCCATTTGCCCAGTTACACGTTCGCTGGCATCAGCAGTTTGTGGTTCCCTGCCTTGAGGGGACATTTTCCCTGTGGTGTGCAAGAGGCAGCTGAGGTGGTCATCTTTTCTGGCCCTCAGCTCCAGAAGGTGGAAACGGACTGTTCCCTGCCCAGAAAATCCTCCAGAGCTGTTTGAAAGGGTTCCTGCTACAAGAGGGAGGCTTCTGCCCACTGGCCTCATGTTCCTTTGGGTATCAGCCGTGGAGTGTGGGGGTTTGGGTGGAGATTCACGTCCAACTCAGTCAGAGTTCAGGTGGCCTGGACAATGACTGCCACGTGGGAGCAGATCAGCATCTTCAGGCCAGAAACTTAATAAACTTTGATCAGAGGAGAGGGAGATCTTGCCACTCAGCAGAGAGGAGCTGAGCTTACAGCCTTCTCGGAGGGGTCTGAACTTAACTGCATTTTTTCGGTAATAGAAGATAATACTTCCCTTTGAAGATAATCATTCCCAGACTTAGAAAGCTGATTTCCTTAACGCAGCTCATACCGGCGGAAGTTGTCTTACCAAGGCTCATGCTCCTGGACATCATTTAGGAATCCGTTTTTTATCATCCACTTATCATTCACGAACTTGGACCTAGAAATCACCAACAAAGGACGGGTCTGTGAGCCCTCCATACGCAGTCGTGCTTTGCTCCATGCCCCAGACCACAGCACTGCCTCGGGGCTCCCATGATTTTTGCAGCTGGCTGCTCTTAGCCCCTTTTAAGGTCAATGGGAGCTGCGAGTGCTCAGGGACTGCTCAAAGCACGCCAGCTATTTGCGTTCCTACCTCAGCTTGACTGACTCCTGCTCCGTGCAGTAAGTCAGCGACAAGAGGAAATAAACCCAAGCGTCCCAACAGCCAGCCCCTGTCGCTTATCATCGCAGCACGCCGTTTCTCCCTGTTGTTTGTTTACTTTTTTTTTTTTTTTTTTTTTCCCTGTGAGCTGTTCAAGGGGAAGCAAGAAACTCACATGTAGTTCCTGACAGAGTCGGGCAGGATGACGACGCAGCGCTGACCCTCCTTCAGGTCCTTGGCAGCCCGCACGGCGACGGACATGGCGCTGCCCGAGCTGCCGCCTGGCCGGGTACCCAGAAGAGAGAGACAAACATTGGAGTGGGAGGACGATTGGCCCCAGGGCCTTGTAGGTTTTGGGGACATGAAAAGACTGCGTGGGGACTGAAGGGACATGTTCGTGTGATGGCTTGTGGCAACAGGCTTACGAGGCAGCAAGAAGAGTCACCTTATGGACCTCATGAACCACCTCCTGTGGAGAGCCTGCAGGCAGGCCAAGGGCTGAGAGGTTCAACACGGGGACATTCGTACCGCTGCTGCCCACACCGCAGACGTTCATCATGTGAGGAGAACACTATGCTAAATCTAGAGCTTCTGGCCAGCGTGTTTGGCAATCAAAGATTTGCTTTACATGCATTGTAAAGACTGAAAAAAAAAAACCATGAACATTACATTCATGCTTGGAATACCAGGCCAACGTGGTGGGAAGACCTAAACGCTCCCCGTGTGTGTGTGCACGCATGTGGTGTGCTGCACGTAGGGGAAGCAGGTCCCTGCTTTACAGAGGCAATTCTTCCACTGGTAGTTCGAGTACTGGAAGTGAGAGACATTCCCCTATCTGTGTGCCAATTACGCACTGCACTCAAGGCAGCACGTATTTTACAGCAGGTTAATTAGCACTGGGTCACATTTTTCAAACAAATGATGAAAGGCCCTGAAAAATGCAGTTCTGGGAACATGAAGCTATTCACCAATTATAGTTGAGTTCAGCGAGTGGTTTCCATTGAAACACAGTGAGTCGGAGCCTGCTCGGTTAAATCAACACAACAAATAGCCTGATCTTTCTCAAAACTCCCTGGATCGGAGTGCTCAGGAGTTTTACCGGCTGTAACTACAGGCCTGTAACTGTGTATTGCCTGGTCCTGGACACAAACATATCTGCTCTGGGGCAGGGAAGGCTGGAAACACTGATGCTGTGTAGAGGCTCTTAGGGTACAGGCAGGGTTTGCCTGAGGGCACCTGTTCTTTTTGGAAAGCCCTGGGGATCACTTACAGCTTGTTGGCACAAGGAGAAATACTCGGTAAGAACATCTTACACTTACTTTACTTACAAACTTTCCCGGTCCAAACCTGGCACCTCTAGTGTGGCAATAGTTCAAAGACAGAGAGTACAGCCTCACAGAGTTGTTAGTGCTGGGGCAGTTTTAGCCCACCTGTCCTGTCCTGAATCCTATTAATCCTTCTCTTCAGTCCATGTAACACTATACCAGGCAGAATTAGGCCTGAAGATCCAGTTCCCTGTGCAAAAGTGTTACAGCAAGAGGAGAGTTATTGCTTCTATAATTATTATTGCCGATGAGCCAGATCCCAGATCACTGACTCACTGCTCTGGATTCAGCCATTCAGCCCTGTTAGCCTGGCAGACACGAAATGCAGAGAGCACCTACCCCTGAAGTGTTTGGGTCCCAAAGCAATTAAACAACGAGGTTCAAAAAGTTTAAGTGAAGAAGAAGCTGTTGTCATTGATGCTTACCGCACAATAATCCCTCCTCTCTAATCAGCCTGCGAGACATGAGGAACGAGTCTCTGTCATTGCATTTATACCACTGATCAACCACCTGAAGAGAAAACAAGACGGTTGGTTCCTGGAAGTGCTGCTTCAGGCTGCCCCGACCCTCTGACGTACGCAATGGTGCTGCTGCCTACAACATCTGGCAGCTCTGAGCTACTTCGAGCACTTGCTGAAAACAAATGCATCTGTCAGGGCATCCCGAGTCTGGCATCTTTGTTGGTAGGCACCTCGTCTAGCCTTTCCAGCCAGCACCCTTTCCTTGGACAGGGAAAATGCCTGACAGCTCCAGAGTCAGGACAGGGAAGAGGAAATGGTGAGAGTAGGTTGGATGCAAAGACAAAGCTCAGACAGAAGCCTCTCAGCTACTTACAGATCTGTCCAGGACAGTAGGGATAAAGTCATGGCCAATGCCCTCCACCTCTATGGTTGTGTTGTTCGTCCTGTTCAGCTCACTGGGCAGAGCGACGATGGAGCCGTCAGGGTCTACACCGATGATCTGTGAGGAAAGGAAGTTTGGTTAACCACAAAGGGAGTTCAAAAATAATCTCACAACTCAAACCAAAAAATTACCTATGCCCTTATCAGCAACATTTTCTTCCTGCAATATTCACTACTATGCCTATCCACTGGCAGCGTGGAGATCTCTAGGATAAAAAAGTACACTTTCCCACTAGCTTTTTCATCAGGTAGTATTCAGCTGCTGCAGAAGTGGCTGTGATGGCCTCAAATGTTATCACTCCCCAGGTGTTTTTCATCACCCCTTTGGCAGAGGCTGCTACTTCCAAAGCTCAGCCCTTAAGAATGAGTGACTGCTCCTTAATCCGTTCCAGTGCAAAGCCAGACGTTAGCTCAAACCTGCAGGAACCCGTGCCTACGGACAGACATCCTATCTGGTCTAGTTCTGCTGGCTGGCCGTGGCACCTCCCTGATTGCACCATGAAAAACTGGATAGTCAGAGACAACAAGGGCTAGCACAGCCCTGCCACACGTGAACCATAGGGTTAGTCTTGATCGAAAGCACGGACAGGAAAACTCAGGTGAGCCATCGTTCCCAGTGGGCAGCCCTGCCCCCCAGCTTACTTTGCACTCTGGGCACTTCTCCTTCAGCTTCCTGGCAACGCCGGTGACGGTGCCTCCTGTGCCAGATCCAATCACCACCATGTGGACCTTGCCTGCAGGCCGGGAAAGACAGACGTGAGACTCAGCACGGCCTCCAGCACTGTCTCCCTTTTGTCCGAACCTCATGTCCCTCAGCTGCTACAACCCCATGCATGGGAAGGATAGGCAGCTGGTCCTTCCTCAGCACAGGGGGCTGAAGATGACTTCCAGATCTCCAGTGGTTCCACGGTTTCTGCATGCTTGGCACCTACTGGCTGAAGGGGGAGGGAGGATCTCAGCGCCTCCAGACCTTTCAGGCCACTCTGTGTTGAAGCAAAGCATGCATATGGATAGTGGCACGTATCAGTAGCAGACACAAGGGAAAATGGCAAAGCTCTGCACCGGCACAAGTGTCAGCCAGATGCAGCCCCATTGAATTTGGTGAAATGGTGTAGGACTGGTAGGAGCAGAATCAGAGTCAGGCCTTCAGGAACTTGTGATGCAAGTGCACTGGGGAAAAGGACTTACAATTCACTATTGGCTGCCAGTAGGAGCAAATCTAAATGTTGTAGTGGTGGGAAGGCTGAGACTCTTCTTGTTCCTGTCGTTACCTGACTGCTTTGCTGTTATGATAACTGCTCTCCAGTTCAAACCCCTGAGTCTTGTTCACCTTTTGCATTGCTCCCAATGCTGGCAATTAATTTCATTTCTGTTTTCACAGCCATGGATTGGGATGGTCCTTTTTCCCCCACAAACACTGTCACATCATCAAATGTCACTAGTCTGATAAGTTATGATCCGATTTGATTTGCAAATGAGATTGCAGGATCAGATGCAACCTTGCATGCCCTGATGGGCATGTACTGCCCCGTGAAGCCTCCTTCCTCCTTCAGGAGAGCCTGTTTTTTGTTTACTGTTTTATTTCTCGTCTCCTCCCTTGGGCTTTTGAAAGCAGAGCCCATAACAGGAAAGTCCTGCAGGCTCAGGTGGCTGTGGAGTGGACTGTGTGAAGTTGCTACACTGTGTGTCAGCATTATCAAGGGTATCTTCCCTTACAGAGGCCCTCGTTGCCATTTCTATACCTTTTGATAAACAAACTATGTCAGACAAGCCTCTCACAGAGGGCTCTAGCCCTCTGCACATCCTCAGCATGTAGAAGCAGCAGGGCAAGCGGTACCTTCACACTGCTCCAGGATCTCCTCGGCGGTGGTGTCGTAATGAGCCAGGGGGTTGCTTGGATTTCGGTACTGTTTATTTCAACAGAGAACAGCATGAGTTACTGGGCAAAGCCTAGGTCAAATACCGAACTAGCAATAGCTCTTGATGAGCTCTGCCCAAAGCATCCAGCCGCCCCCCTCCTCTCCCTGGCAAGGGCTGCCAGGTCACAGGTATGCCTCCTGCTTGTCACCTTGGAACAGTTTTCTAAGGACATTTAGGATCTGTCCGCGCAAAAGGCCTGGAAGGCTGAACATGCCCACAAACATCCACTCTCTGGTACAGAGTGCTCATGTGGTATGGGGATGGTGGCCCATATTCTGCGTTGCCAGGTTTGTTGGGACCTGGAGGGCCTTTAAAGCCCTAGCTGCTGGAGGCAAGACAGTCCCTCAGCGTTGCAGCTATTGCGTGGAAAGGAACATTATAACCCTTCTCTGTTGCCTAGAAGAAGTTGAAAACACAGCTGCAAAATACTCCCCAAAAGCTCAGAAAACAACAACAGCAACAAAACAACTCCCCCCTCAAATGTTACATTATTTTTTCAAATAGCATGTATATGATTATGAGAGCAGCTTTGTCATTTGTGACGATTGCTGGTTGGCAGTGCAGCCAGTTAAGTGTCTGGGCAATGTGGGGCCAGAGCAGTTGTCCTACATTTACAGGGGGATTTGCTGCAGTAGGTGCAGCACTGAACGGTGTGCAGCCCCACGTTCACACCTGTAGACTGTGAAGGCTGCTTCTGGAAAGCATATTCAGACGTTGAGCTCCCTTCTTGTTAGCAGGAAGGAAGTTAATGATTCCCCTGATTTTTATACACTGTGGGGATTCCCTGCTCACTATAGGGATCTTTTCTGCAGCGGGGTGAGGCCAAAGAAAGAAGTGTGTTCCTTTCCAAGAGCCAGTGCTGCAGGAAGTGCTGCTGTGAATCATCAGGGTTTGCCCTTTTTAGTATGGAGCTTATTTCTGAGGCAGAAGTGAGGCTGCTAGGCTGGTGTAAAAAGTGATTTTCAGGTCGCAGTTAAATCTGAAGCAATATGAAGAGCCTTTCGGGTGTGCAAGAAAACCCAGCCTCCCCCACCTCTCAGCTTTGGCAGAAGCATTACAGGTTTTGAGGTGCCCCTGATTTGGTTTCTGCTACCCTGTGCTTTGCCGAGCAGCGATTAAGTTTCACGTGCCATAAAATGGTGATCCCACACTGATGAAGTCTGCCTCTGCCGCCAGTTTGAGCAATGCCCCCCCACACAGGCAGACTTGGAGCACACGCTGCAAGATGTGTTTGGGAAGGGAGTCTGTGGAGGAGCTGCGTTTACCTGGTCCAGAATGTGAGAGTTTGGGATTTCACTTTTCAGCTTCCAGGCAACGCGAATGTTGGACTCCGGGGCATCGAAGCGGGTGCACGGGGTCCTCACAATTTCAACACCCAGCGCCTTCAGAATATCGACCTTTTGGAGGGAAGGAAGGAGATGGAAGGCAACCGACCCCATGTAGTGCTGGTAATCCGAACCCATGCATTCATGGCAGCGTCAGATGCCAGAGCAGCTTTGCATGCGGGAGACATTTAACGTTTGGAGATGCAATGTCCAACACTCAGTTACACACTGTCTCTGACATCCTTCTGGCACCCAGGGCCTCCTGGCTGGAGCTGGCACAGGGGTTCAAGCCTGGCCTCGTGCCCTGTCCCACTTGGGGACAGGCTAGGGGGGACACAGAGGAGGTAGGTGACGCTGTGCTGCTCTGCTCCATGGCACTTGGGGGAAGGGGTAGAGGGAACCAGGGCAGGGAGCAGTATCTGGGAAGCAGCTTTTGTATGTGCTGTGGTCTAAGCACCCTGCAGGCAAGGAGGTCTCTAACCTCTCCTCGCCTCAAGTCCCCTTGGGGGAAGGAGCAACTATCATAAATCTTAAGGTATTAATACACCGAGAGGTGTGGCTGCTGGGGCGAGAGGGTGTCAAAGGAGAAGGGGGGTGAGTGCCACCAGTCCTGGAGGCAAAGCCTGTGGCAGCTGCATGTGGCATCTGATCCAGAGTGAGCTTAAGTGAGATTTAGGTTGAAATGAGGGCAGTGCTTTGGAAAAGGGCTCTCTTTTGAGCCAAGTCAGGGTCCAGGTTCACTCATGTTTGGGGGACAGTTGGACCAGATGATCCTGGAGGTCTTTCCCAACCTTAATGACTCTGTGATTTTATGAGTTTAGTTGAACAGTTTGTGAGACTTTTGGCTCCCCACAGTGGCGATTTCTGCCATTCCTAGGGCATCAGTTTCACCTGATCATCAGCTCTTGTGCAAAGGACTTGATGTCCACCAGCTTGAGAAAGCATCTCAGAGAACCGTGAATGTCTCTCAGTTAAGGGAAACCATAGCAAGATGGAGAGATCAAATGACTGGTCAGATGCCAGAGGGGAAGATAGCAAGGCTGGCAGCCCCAGCACCCCGCACGCCTCTCCCCTGCTCCCTGCAGCCCTCATGCTCACAGAGCGTGGATTGCTCCATGTCTCTGCAGACATGCACTGCGTTTGGCTAACGCATGACCCCACTGCGTCACCGATGCTAGATAATCAGTCAGATCATCTCAGCGTGCTTTTTTTTTTTGTCAAAAGGAAATCTGAATAGCTACAAAGACATGCTGGTATCTGCAGCAAGGCTCATTACCCTTTGAAGGAGAGGACAGTCCGTCTCTTGACAAGGAGAGGCAGAGAGGGACAGAGAGGGAGATGTTCCCAGGCTGTGGGGTAATACCGTACAGAGCTCTGACCTTTTCCATGCTCATCTTCTCCGGCAAGACGACGATGCAGCGGTAACCTTTCACTGCAGCTACCAGTGCCAGCCCGATTCCTGGGTTGAGGGGAGGAAAGGGAATCATTTGACAACAGCATTTCCAAGGCCCCACTGACACTCATTCTCTCTCCTGCTTCCTACGCGCCTCTCTCCCCATGGTGAACACCATGTAGAAATTTTCACCAAGCTACACACGAGGGCATCCTCTGTGAGTCCTCCAGGACGTCACTGCGGGAGATGGATGGAGCCAGCTGCTCCCCGGCCACATGGGGCAGTTGGAGCAGCGTGTCCCCACGGGCGGGCATGGGGAGCACTTGCAGGGAGCGTGGTGCTGCCCCAGGAGCGACAGCGTGGACAACCTCTGGAGCGGTGCCCAGGGCACAAAGAAACTTTCACCAAGGGTCCTGTGCAGGCTGCACAATGCAGGGACACTCCTCTGCTGTCCCTCACCACAATCTGGTGCCTGAGCAGGATGACAGTGACAATGAAAAAACAAACAAACAAACAAACAAAAAAGATTTATCTTCCAGCCCATCAGGGAAGCCCGCTGTGGGAACCTCTGAATATTCACGAACTTCCCATGCAGAAAGCACATGGGGTTGCCCGGGCCCTCAGGAGGCCCTCAGGAATTTCAGGATTTCAGCAGTGAGACATCTCAGCACCTCTTGGGGCTGCCAGGAGGGAGGGAGGCGAGCTGAGGTGAGGACAGAGCCAGAGTCACAGTGCCCCAGGCTAACTGTGCAGCTTCCCACAGCCCTCACACGCTTCTTGCTTTGCACAGAGCAAGGAGGGGAAATGCTTCCTTGGGAATGCACACGGACCAGTGGGAAGAAAAGCACATTGCCCTGGGGAGGTTTAGGCAGCATGGTCTGTTTCCAGGTGTAAGGACTCCTGCGATCTCTGTGCCTCCTGCAAGCCCTCAGACATGCCAGGATGGACTGGGAACATCGGCATTTCCTACCTGTGTTCCCCGACGTGGGCTCGATCAGCGTGTCCCCCGGCTTTATAATCCCTGCTCTCTCTGCGTCTTCCACCATCCTCAGGCTGATGCGGTCCTTCACGCTGCCCCCCGCGTTGAAGTACTCGCATTTTGCCACTGGAAAGCAAAGGTGAGGCTCCATCAGGGACAAGCGGGGTCACCACGCTGCCTCGCAGCCCCCGGCTCCCCCTCAGCTGCAGTCAGAGAGTTCCCAAAACGCACTCCAGCCGCAGGGCACACCCCTGCTTCTGATCCCTCCATGCTGCTAACACTTGTGGTAGGACTCTTCTCACTGAGGTTTCGGTGTCTGCACCTGAACTGATCATACTGGGCTCTGATTTATGGACGACAGGGAGAAATGGGTACTTTTAGGATGCGATTCTCTTAGCTGCAGTGGAGACAGCGACATCAGGCTGACAAATCACCCAGCTACGTGAGCAGCCAGAGCAATGGAGGGAAATCTTTGTGATTATCACTACATTTTATAATGCAGACTGCCAAAACTTTAGCTACACAGATGTCCTTAAAAGGCACAGAGATTACAAAGTAATTACATCTAATCTTAACTGCTTCCTCAGCGCTGCAGGGCTGCAAGCCTTTGTTTATTTGCTGGGTACGAGGCTCTGTGCTGACCCATACATAGCTCAGGAACACGCTGCTGCTGTGTGTATCCTATCCTCCTTCCCTTGCTGCACCATGGGAGGGAGACACCGTCCCAGAAAATGGGGCTCTGTCTCGTTCCTCAGCTTGCCCAGTTCTATCTGCACCAAATACCCCCAGGAGCTTGACCCAGCCAGACATCCTCCAAGGGGAAGGCAGCCTCAGAGAGCACAGCACTCTTCATGTGAACCTGTGCCCTGGGGAGACTGTAGGGAACCCTGCCCCGGGGGAAGTGACCCAGCAAATGGGCAGTGCCTGGCCCAGCTCCAGCTCACCCGGCAGGAGTGGTGTGGTGGGGCCATGACTGCACCGTAACCTCGTAACCAGGAGTACCCAACACGTGCCACGCCTGGCCCTCCCCGTCTGTTCTGGCTCTCCACTGAGTCTCTTCTGAAGCCCCCACTGATGCTGCCCCTCAACCTCACCTCATGGCCCGGAAAAACCTGGTGGAAAGGGGAAACTCACAGAGCTCACACTTGAGCCCATAGGACTTCCCAATCTTGTTGACTCGAACCATTGGGGTGCAGCCAATTTTCTTCAGGATGTTGGGCAAGATCTTTGTTTCTTCTGACCTGCATGAAAGGAGGAAAAAAAAAAAGAAAAGAAGTCAAATCGGGGCAACTTTTCTGCAACATGAAACAAGATAGAACCTGAGTAAGGGTACAGCAAGACCACCAAGAGACACCTTTTTTTAAGAGAAAAGGTCTCCATTGACAGGTAATGGCAAAAGGAGCTGGTTGTGGTCTTCCATCACTCTTACCATCAGTTATTTATCCCTTTATGTAAAAAATAATGTAGTTAGTTTTCAGGGCAGTACCGAAATGCCTTGTTCTACAAGGCCTGAGGCCAGATGTGTAACTAAGTGAAGTGAGAACAGCAAACAAGCCTCAGGATCTTACACAGTTGGTGAGAAAGCCAGAAGACCATGCACAATACATGCCTCTTCTTTCCTCCGTCCTACCTAACACAGCCTGTGCTGTTCATATTTTCATCCATCTCTAAAACAACTTTTTCTTGCCTGGCCAGGAGCTACTTCCCTACTTGCAAGGATGGCTCCAAGCCAGCAGAAAGGCCCAAGCCACTTCAGTGCTCCAAGGCAGTTAGTCTCTGACTGACAAGCAAGGGCCTCTCTCGGCAAGGTCTGTTCACCAGCATCAGTCGATTGCTGGATTTCAGAGCATGAACAGCCATCACCTGGTTTGGAGTTGTGTGCCCTCGAGAAGATACTTGTGATGAATCCTGCCTGAATTTTATGCATGAACCTGGCAGCTTTTTCAGCCAAGAGTTACACTCTCAGTGTTTGCCAGTGTGTGCCCACAAAGCAGAAATGAAACACCAGTCTGGATGCTCCTTTCCGCAGAGCTGTGGAACCCAGCTGTGCTCATCCAGAAACCACGTCCGAGGGGACACATCTCAGCTTCACCTGGAGCAAGGTAGCAGTGCACCTTTGTTTCCAGCGCAGCCTCGTTACACAGCTCAGAGCTTTGCCCCGCTCCCGTGGGCTGAGTTGTTAATTCTGCCGTGAAGCAGAGGACTCTGGATTATTATTTTTTTTTGGCAAATAATTAAACTGAGTTCTTGGATCAAGGCAAGTTAGCCTCGTCGTTTTGTTAGTCTCTGTCAGATGCCAGCAGAAGCCAAGAAACACGTCACAGCGATTGCAACCTGAACGAAAAAGGTTTGCCCAACACATGGCTGAACGCATCTTGCCACGCAGACAGGGAACTGGTGTCCTTGAACTTTTTAAAAGAAGGAGGAAGAAGATTGATGAGGGCTGTGTTTATTGGGGCCACAAAGGTATTGCCCCTGCTTGATAGTCAGCAGGTCTCTCTCCGAGCGGGGTGACAAACCCCCACCCCCTCGCCGCTCGGCTCCCCTTTGCACGGCCCTCGCCCACTATCATCCTTTGAACCTTGAACCCAAGTTATCCTGGCCTGCTATCGCAGCCAAGCAGATGGCTGTCTGCTGACAGAAAGGCCATGTGATGCGGGGATGACATGCTGAGTTACTTAAAGACACACACACACACCTCCCCTCCGGGTTATGCAAGAACGGTAGAGACACTTCTTGCCCTGCGAGAGTACAGGGTGGTGTTTTAGTGCCGACGTTTACTGCCGAAAGGAGCCACTCCTTACATCTCACGCCCAGAAATGATGGTATATTGCACGTGTGCTCTTACCTCTCCCTCCGTGGAAAGGGTTACCGCACGCATTACAACCTCTACCGAATGCTGGTAAATTCGAGGCAGTAACTCAATAAACGAGTTTCCCCACGGCTGAGCCATTTTCCATCTGCTCTAAAAGCGGCTGAAGTGCTCAGTGGTTTCAGTGGGGCTGAGCCATGGCATGAGGAGACTCCAGCTCCTTCAGGTAGCCTTTAGTTAGGGCCTGCCTTTCAGGAGAGCAACCTGAGCACTGCATTACACATCTAGATTGCAGGAAATCATCTCAAGAGAAGAAAACAAGGGCATTTATTTACCTTCAGCCGGTAAATGAGATGTCCCTGTGCTGTTTGAACCCCGGCAAGGCATGGTGCATCGCAGCAAGGTGCTGTGAGGCTCAGTGATGGAGCATGGTGGAGGGGAGCCAGAAACAGGACCGGTCTTTTGCATTGCTGCCAACCACAGTGAGCACTGCCCCAAAAGGACAGCCTTTCTCTCACTCTGGGGCCAGGCACCAATTTTTCTGCAGTTTCTACCAAATTCCTTTCCTAGTGACTACCATATCTTACTACAAAAAAAACGCTAGCACAGTCAGCTTCATTCCCCAGCTATGTGGACGCTCTGTGTGTGCCTGAAGGCAGCAGCTCTTTGGATACCAGGATTTGTGGAAAATGCCTTTGGTGCTCCTAAAGGATGATGTGGGGATACTCCTGTCTTAAAATGCTTGTTTTCAGTTCAGGATACCAGTGGACAAGATTTATTTTTTTTTTCTCCAGGATTTCTGCTTTTACTCATTGCACGTTATTCCCTAATAGGTCCATAGGAGAAACAGTCCTGGCCAAAAAAAAATATAAGTGATCCTTTCTGAGGCTGTAGCAGGTCAGAACTGGATCAATGACTATCAGAACCACTCTACCTCTGTATCTCTCAGAAAACTTAAATAATTAATATCCTTAAATAAAATACCACATTGCCTTCTTTCCCTGGTACTCTCCCCGTCTACCTCAAAAAAATCAGGTTTCATATGGGAATCACAGAAAGTCAAAAAAAAAAAAAAAAAAAAAAAAGAAAAGAAAAAAGAGAGATTTTTGCCTTATCAGCTGCCATCTATAGTTCACCCAGAAAAGGAAAAACAAACAGTTCCCCTTCCACATGTTTCTGCAAAGTAAAATGGTGATGATCCACTGCTGCACAGTTCATGTCTATTTTTTATCAGTGCAGCAGGCTACATTTCAGTCCCTGCCCCAGAGATACCACATGGGCCCCCCCAGCCTGTTCCCATCCCCAGGGGACTGTCCCCAGGGGAATGTCCCCAGTGCCCTGCTGCTGGAGATGTGCGGGTGTGGGACCTTCCCTGCCGCACCTCTGGCACCCCGATGCTGAATCACTAAAAATTGCTAAGTAACAGTGTTATCCTTCTCAGCATGGTAACAGAGAAGAAAATACAGTTTGGCTGAAAATATCTGATCCTGTCCTTGGGCGCTGTCTGCAGGGTTTGCCCTGGGTGAGTGACTGGGTGCACGTTTGCTGGGTTAGCGCTGAGCCTGTGGAGCCCACTCCTCCTTCATGGGCCAGACCTGGGGGCTTCTGAGGTTCACAAGTGCTGGTGGGCCATGCTCCAGCTGTGTCCCACCTTACACATGGGACAAAACTCCCCACGCCGGCTCACAACTGGCAGGCATTTACGTAGAGCAGTGCTGCACCTCCACAGTTCCTCGCGTACTGGAGCTGAATTTGTGCTTTACGTCTTTGGCACAGCAGGGACGTGTCCGCAGTTCCCCTGACATTTATAGGACGGCCTTATCTTTAATAGCCTGTCTGCGTTTGGTTTGCAGGGCCATTAAAGCACCTCTTGTCTAGTCGGGACACTTTGTCAGGCTTGCCTCACCCTGGGAGGAAATCTGCTGCTGTGAGGCCAAGAACGGGCTCAGAGCAGCCACCTCGCCTTGCACTGCCCTCTTGGGTCACTTACACAGTGTGGGCAACCTCTAAGTGTGACATTTCCTCATTACTTAAAAGCCTAGGCCCTGGCAATCAGTTTTTATGAAAGTCTCCAGCCATCAATAAAGACATTGCTAATATTTTGAAATCTTTTTACACGCTGCGTCAGACTGTTTGAATGAATGAGTGTAGCTGAACAGCAGGCCTTTGACTGATGAATGCATAGCTGTCACTGACTGTGTTGTACTAAGGAACGGGTGCAACAGCTTTGGGTTGTATGGATGCAAGGACATTACAGCTGGGAGAGCCATTACTGCATCGCCATGCATGCCTAGCAGCTGGGAGCACCTTCACTTCTGCTGTTGAACACCAGATTTCACAGCGTCCATTTTGCAGAAGTGTACAAGTCCCTGGTTGAAATCTACCTCTGAAATATGTTCATCTTAATTCTTCTAAAGCAAGATGCCCCAAACTAGCAGATGCTTTCAAAGGTCTGCTGGAAAACACAGAGAGTAACAATAGTGCTTCATCGTCACAAGTTGATGTTGAGCTTTCTGCACTCTAAACAGCACGAAAGAGTTACTTACAAGGGTATACAGGAGTGCGGAGACTTGTTGGCAGGCGTTGCAGCTGTCCACATGCACTTACTGGGCAAGTTGGGAAGAATCCATGAGCTGTCGACTTTGCTTTCCTGACTTCCCATACAGCTGCCGTTCATGAGCAGGCAGCCCTTGGTCATCTCCTGTGTAGTGGAAATAGAGCCCCACAGTCACCTGGGAGGAAAAGCTTGGTAGGTGGACACCTGTGTAATAAGTTCTGTGTAATAATTGTCAAAGGCAAGAAACGACTTCCACGTTTGAGTGCGAAAGCATGATGGAGAGCCTGCTTGGGGCATCCCTAGTGGCTGTTCAAAAACCCTGTTCTACAGATGAATTAAATGGTGGAAATTGTTCTTTTGTCACATGTCCAGCTTTGGTGTACTAAACCACATATGTAGTAAAACATCTTCTAACCACCATCTCCAGTAAATCTTCCCCCGTTCAAATGTACATTGAATCACAGAACCACAGGATGGCTTGGGTTGGAAGGGACCTTAAAGACCCTCTGGATCCACCCCCCGCCATGGGCAGGGACACCTCCCACCAGACCAGGCTGCCCAAAGCCCCATCCAGCCTGGCCTTGAGCACCTCCAGGGATGGGGCACCCACAGCTTCTCTGGGCAACCTGGTCCAGTGCTTTCCAATACACTGAAGCACCTCTCCTCCACCACTAGAAAATGTGGTACTCTGTATTTTATTATTTAGTCAAGAGCAGGTGTTTTTTGATGTTGTTGTTTTTGTGGTTGTTGTTTGTTTGTTTGTTTTTCATCCTAGCAGTGAAGAAACTGCAGATAAGTCTACTCTGTAAATAAGCTGAGAATACTCGTACCATGGTGTTGGGCCTCAAAGAGAGAAAAAGACCCCTCTACTCTGGCATCCAAGAACATTAAAAGTTAAAAAAAAAAAAAAAGAAGAGAGAGAGAGAGAATAAATAGAAACAAAAAGTCAAGGAAGGACAACAAAGGTGCTCAGAGGTATAGAACAATTTTCATACGAAAATGCCTTAAACAGAGCAGGATTCTTCAGACTGGAAGTGAGACAAGTGGCTGTGGTGAGATCAGGCTGTAATCCTAGTGGATCTGGGGAAGGTGAATGAGAAACACTTTTCTGCTTCTCAGTGTTGAATAATAGTCAAATGAGAGTGTAAGGAACATCTATAGGAGAAAAACAGGTAAAAGTGGAATTAGAAAAGGGTTAGTAAGGTTCACAAAGGTGAAGTTTATTAGTGCCTCTTAAACACACTGGCCTTAATAGTACCTGTGCTCTGGGAACACTCTATATGTGAGAAAAGGACAAGTCTGGTTTTATGGTTTATTCTCGGTGTCTGCTATAGTTTCTGATATTGTGATCAGTACCAGGATAAAGGGTTACATGGAGCTTTGAAGTGACCCTTTATGGTGTAAGCTTCTACGGAGTGACCATCTATGCATTTAATCAGCCACCTTCTTTTCCTAAAGAAACTAGCCACATGGAGAAAAGAAACATTGTTGGTAATCGGAACTTTCTTTTCTGGCTCGTTCACAGAATGAATTGGCTCTGATTCAGCCTTCACTGAATAAAGGGACCTTAGAGCTCGGTAGGGTCATGTTTGGAGACTTGCACCCAGGCTGACTGCTGTGCCTACAAAGCCCTGCTGACTCACAACAGCCAGGCAAGCAGCCAGCACACTGTTATGGCTGGCTCCTGATTATCTAATTAATTTGTAGCTCGACATCTGAGCCCAAGGGCAACCTTAATTACCATTTCTGCCATCCTCCTGCTTGCTTGCTTCAACCGATTGCAGTCACTTCTTTGAAGTATCCCAGCGGGATTATTTGAGGTCGGAGCTGTGCTTTCCCAGCTGCTTCTCCACCAGCCAGGAGGATGGGGCTGGAGTTTACTTTTTGTTGGGGTGTCCCTGAAACACAGAAATATAACATTTCAACCAAAGGCACTAGAACTTCTCTGAAGATGGAGGTTAATAAATGTGTGGTGTTACCTGGCCCAGCCACCCCAGCATGAAGAACAGCACCAGGCATGGTGACACTGACAGTAAAAATGAACTATGGGGCCTGGCAGTAGTGAGGGCCCAGCTTCATACCCTAGGTGTGCCCCTGTGCCTCAGACGATGAGCACTTTGGAGCACTTGAGAGTCCATATTGTCAGTTAGATATGACCCAAGGCCCGACGCAGGCCTGTCACCTCCTGGGGGGGCAGGCAGACATTGTGCCACCTCGTGTGGACCCAAGGCAGCCAGTTGCAATGCACTGGATGTAGACACACAGAGAAAATTTGGGTACAAAGAACTCATCCTGAGCTGATTTATCCTCTTTTCTCAGAAAAAGAGGCCCCTGGAAGGACCTAGCACCCTGAAGCCACTTCTATTCCTCAGGCAGACAGCTGGCACCTGCTCCAGCCCCACAAAGCAGCAAGGCCCCAGGTGCACAGGGCAGTCCGGTCAAAATGGCTTGGACCCCTGCAGCGGGTCTGGTAAAAACAGTCCTTGCAAACTTTGCCTCTCCATGTTGTACCCAACCACCAAAAAAAAAAAAAAAAAAGTCAATTTCCTTGCAAGCCAGGATTTGTGTCAGCCTTGAGAATGTCTCCCCAGGCAAATCCTTATTTACCTAATGCATTAACTGGGAAGGAGCAAAAGTCACTTGTGGGTAAAGAAGAGATAAACTGCAATTTATCAGGGGGAGTTAGCATGTTTTCACAACTGAAGTCACTGTTTACCAACTAAAATGTTGGAAATAAGATTTTATTATTATTATTATTTACTGAGGCCTGAGTATGCCCATCTTCACCATCTTGTGGTAGGGTTGAAACATAGGAGAGGCTGAAAGTTTTAGCTGCTATAAAAGAGCACGAGGTCTGCTTTTTGGATCCTTCCCCTCTTTGTGGGTGCTGATGTGGAGCTGTAGGGATCACTGACCCCCTCCATGCAGGGGTATAATCCAAGTTTGCATGTCCAGTTTAGATTGGTGGTCCCAGAGACTGTGTTTCATCTGAACATGTGGGGAGCCACCATTTGGCTGTGGGGACATCAGCCTGCTGAGACCCAGGTGAAGGTGGGCAACCTCCCCCGGTGGTCTGCCACCCCCTTGGACCCCATCTTGGGGCTTGTAACCTTCAAGAACCTTGCCACCATCAAGAAAGGCTGTAAGCCCCAGGGTCACCCCTACCAAGAGCAGCCAAGCCTGCCCTCGCATACAGTATCAGGGACAGAATGCCACGGTGAGACAGCAGGTGCAAGACTACTGCATGCAGGGAATGGCATTACTGGTTTTCCACTTTTTAAAATAAGTTCACATTCTACTCATTATGTCCAGTTCCCTTACCATCTGATACATGAAAACAGAAAGAACGGGATTTTTCATTTATTCAGTCACCCAGAGTAGATTCAGACATAGTTTCTAGATGTCCAGAGAACAAAGCAAGACCTGCCCCTTGACTGTGTCAATGTCTACATTCCTTACTGCCAGAGGATTTCTCATTTATCTTCTCAAAGGCTGGTTAATTCTCTGTGCATTGCTGTAGGACTCAAGAGATACTCTACCAACCTTGAATCATTCTGAAATCTCTGCACAGCCATGCCCAGGGTCTGGATTTGTATTTGAGATAAGATACATTTAAAGCCACTGCGGTTCTGAAGCAAAACTTAAAAATTGAAGCCTGAAGCACAGGAACGCCCAGTAGGTCTATACAAGATTGCAGACAACCTGAAACGGTACCAAGAGATCAGCAGAGCCTGACCTTCCCTGTATCTTTCTGAGGCCTTGACGCAACACCAGTGAGCCACTCCTCCGCTGATAGAGTCAGCGGCCTCATCCTGCTACCATGCTTGCTTGGTGAGAAGCACGGGCAGGAGAGGGGATGGGACCACTGCGGAAAGTCTGACTGCAGCTGGGGATTGCTGAAAGGAGCAATGTCTAACACAAACATCTCCCCACACTGCTTCCACTGCACTTTCAGGTCACCCTACATCACAAAGCAAAGGTATGTCCTCTCCTGATTACCCGAAATCTTACCATGTCCCAACAGTCCTTCTAGCCCCTGCCTGAAGCTGCAGCTATTATTTGATCAGCTGTCAAATACGTCTGACCTGTTGTAGGTGTCTTGTAACAGCCCTGTAAGTCTATTCAGAGTGCAGGACTTCCAATTAGAGAAGCCTGAGACAAGACAGAATGGGGAAAAGATAATGGAAATATCCACTGGAACTGGGAGGCAGTCCAAGAGGCAGGGCATGGTTACATGCAGCTCTGCAGCTGCTGCCACTTACGGAAATTATATGACAAAGAGCACAAGCTAATATTTATAGAGTACTTCACAGATAAGAGATTGTGATTATTAGGTTATCAGACTGCACTGATAACTTCAATGGGAAGAACGAGACACTTCAAAGCAGGCTGAGGAAAATAACTGAGCAGAGGAGAGAGAGTTCATGGAAACTTACTCCATTCAAAGCAAAATGCAATTTTCTTGCTTTACGTTAAAGAAATGGTATTGCTCTCACTGAGTGAGACAAATGCAGCATCAGTTCAACAGAATCACAGAGGCATCTCAGGAGGTCCCCGGCCCTGCTCAAAGCTGGGTCAGTGCTGGGCACAGACTGAATCGCTCAGCACTTTCTCCTCTTGGGGCCTGCAGACCTCCGAGGATGGAGACTGCACAGGCTCCCCAGGCAACCTGGTCCCCTGCCCGACTGACCATGTAGCATAAAGCCAGGACCTCCCTGGCTTTTAGACTTATTCAGATCTTGCGCAGACATTCCCTGGATCATCAACCTCTGAACAGGCTGAGAAGCAGACGCTACCAGAACCCTCTTCTCAAGCCTTCCCGTGATAACAACGTTACCTGGTTAGTAGGCACAGCTCCCATGTACTTTGCTATTATAAAAGAAGCACGTTCAGTAGTAGATAAGCCATACTCACCGCCTTCAGTGTATTGGCTGAGTGCTTTTGCTGTGCTTCAGCTGTGAGTTTATATGTGCCCTGTGATAGCAAACGCCAATGAGCGGCAGTAGAGCGCTCTGTGGAGATGATGCTGATTGGGTCCTGCCCCACACCTAATTATACCCAGCATCTGATTGCTCTCTGAGCATAAATGATTGGGACATTAAACAGATAAGCAATTTATTGTATTTTAATTTATACTTATCCTCAGAAGTGCTCTCAGCCCATCCCCCAGCAATTTTGTGATCGTTCAAGAATGTGGTTTCTGCAATCTCGTTTCGTGTCTCCAACTGTTCAGCTCCAGTCTATACCAGTATGTGCTTTGCTGAATCAGGCATAAGCAATGACAGAAACGGCAATCCACGTTAGGTGCTATCTGATATAGACTCCTCACGTCCTCCAGGAACCCGGGGTTAGTCTCAGCATAGCCTCCAGACCTAAACCTCTCTCTCTTTCTCACCCTAGCTCCAGCTTCTCACCCAATCCCTTTACTATTTAGTCGAGAGCAGCAAAAATCTTCTACTCTATGGTGAGTCTCAAACACCGGCTGGGGCAATCGTTACATTATTTGGATGCAGATTTCCTGGAAAAGGGAGAGCCCACAGGAATTCAGATCCCTCCTCTTCTCTCTCCTGCCCACTGCTGGGCCCTACTCCCCCTTAACACAGTCGTGAAGGAAGCCTCGCTGCTATTCAGACAGGCGAGCAAGAATAATATTCATTGGAACGTTTATTCTGGAATCAAACTTTTCAAAGACATGACTATTGTAGCCATTAGCACAAGAATGACATTACCTTTGGTCTTTTTGCAATAAATGAAATCTCTGGAAAACATTGCCAGAGGTAATCCATTGTAGAAAAATCTTGTGGGCTATCTGATGTGACGTAGATCATGCAGATATCTCATAAAGAAGATGCAAATAACCCTAACCCTGGTAAGAGCTGTGTTTTCTGGGCACTGCAGTTACAGAATAACCCAGCCACCTCTCCCTGGCTACCTCCTTCTTCTCTGTAGTGACCGAATTGAAATAACTGGCGATCTTTCCAGACTAAATTGAAGAAGAGATTTGGGTGGGTGTTTGGAGGAAGAGAAACTAATTTTGAAATAAAATACTTTGCTTGGAGACTTCTTTTTCAATTAAACATTTTCTTCAGAAAAGGTCTAAGTGGCAAGTTTGGGGGGGCGGGTGAAAAGTCACCCCCCACCCCCTCCTTATTTTTGATTTTGTAAGTTAAATGCTATTAGCTAAATCTGATGAGAATTCTCAATTTCACCACCACCATCCCCAGAATTATTATTTGGACCTACTCTAGTTTTCAGAAAGTCACCTATTTCCAGCCTCCACGTCTAGGTAGGGCATCGGCTCTTCAGCAAACTCCAGGCACATGACTGGTAGAGCAGGCATGCACCCAGCCCGTTTTGCCCCAGGGAAATTGAGGATGGCAGGCGTTTTGACGTGTTTTTTAATGATTTGTCTGCACCTGAGTTAAGAACAGAGCAGGAACTTGTCTACAGAAGGCTGGCTGGGGTCTGCACTGATGTCCCTGTCGTGTTTCCACACCACATAGACAGGCCAGGAACTTGACAGAGTGTGCACACAATAAAAAGGTGGCTCGTGGGTATTTAATCTTACCTTGCCATTCTGTGGTGTTTGTGTTTAAGTGTTATCAACTTGAAAAAACACAAGAGTGCATCACAAACCTGAAGCTGTTTGTGCTACATCAACTTACACTGCCCTGTGTTTCATCTGAATGGTCACATCGCAGCTGGATCCCTGCAGGATCCCACTGTCTGGGTACAGAGGGGGGGTTCTCTGTTTTCAAAGGACCATCCTCAAGGCTCTTTGCAGCAGTACTTTCATGGCACTCACCTAAGCAGGGGCGGAAGGGACGTAGCACTTGAGTTTTATTTTTGCGTGCCTGGGAGGAGAGAGCTTTTGTGGCTCCAGAGCCCCAAGGATTTTCTCCTAGAGAAGGTTATTTTAAAAATTCTCCTCATCCTGCTGTACTAAGCAGGAAGAAATCCATGTTTTTCCCCACATGTTTCTCCCTCCCAAGTAATATAATAATCAAAAAGGCTTTTTCGAAGCAGGTAAAGCTCCATGGTGGAGTTTGATACGATGTCAGGAGAAGAAGGGTTAGCAATGTTTTGGGAAGGCCCAACAGTTAATTCTGGGCAGAGGAGCCTTTCCTCAATGCTTGGCTTTCCTTTGGTAGTCCGAGTAAGCCTTCCTGCTGTGAGAACATGGGGTCAAAACCACTGCTGGTCAAGCTTAATGGACTGTGAGTTCGAATACTGCTCACAATAACTGGTATCGACTTATGTAGGTAAACTGGGAAAAAAAAATTAAAAAAAAAAAAAAAAGGAAGATGGTGTAAATACCATATTTTATTACCATCTGTCCAAAATACAGATTTTGTGGAAAAAATCCTCCCTGTTATTTCAATCTTACAAAACCCAGATAAAGAATGTAATTGCCTACAGCCAGACCTCTCTGACTCTTCTGAGACATATCGCTAGCCTCACCTAGCAGGCATCTTCATCGTGGAGTGAGACACTGGCTGTGAGGTGCACTAGCATAAGCCTGTTGTGGCCAGAATGGTCTTAGAAAAGTTACACGTGTGTTACTGTGATGAAGAAGCCATTCCCACCCGCCTATGCTGTGAGAGTTCAGTATGTGCTTGTATAGCCCCCACAGGTTTTTAATGCATCTAACGTGTTCTTTGCTGGTCCTTCTGCTGCTGGTGGCCACAGGGAGAGCTACGCTCCAGAAACAGGTGGGGGAAGGAGCCACCCAGTCAGCATTTCTTACGAGGAGCCTGGGGGGGGATCACTGGCACAACCAACTCTAAACGCAGTGGGTTTCCCACTTTTCGCAGGCCAGGCCACTGTGCTCGCCCACGGGGACTGATCAGAGCAATCTCAAATACTGATGTGTCCAAAAGGCATCAGTCTGTCACATATTGCACCGTGCGCGGACTGCAGGGACAGTATGCACACACGCACACAGACGCAGGCCATTCGCCCTGTTTGTTTGGGTGTACGGACACAGCTGGTTGGCACTAAAAGCAGAGGCTGCTTTCCAAAACCTGAGAGTTGGCAGGTGTGAAAGGAGAACACGCTTCCCTTTGCTGAAAGAAGCCGTGAAGTATTGCTAGTTACTGAAAGAGCAGTGCACCCTGCAGCATACACACCACGTGGCTTTGCGCCTAAATACATGGATTTTTCTTCAGGATAACGCAGGGGTGCACAGGTCACAACAGGTGAGTCGGCAGCACTCCTCATGGCCACACCACTGCCCACGGCCTGCAGACTCTTCCCTCTCTTACCTCTTACCCTCCCTTACCTCCTCCCCTCCAGCCCCACCACCTGCACCCTCAGGACAGAAGAGTTGCTCCTCAGGAGAGCCCTGCCTGTGGAGTCACTTATCCAGGGGCTGTAAAATAAAGGCCTCTGTGAACTTGAATTCTCTGTGTTGTTTTGGATCCTGTTATGAAAACTTGACCAGAGGGTGCTTAAGGCTAAAAGCTGTTTACTCCGGTCACAGCCGGAGTCTCCTTCGTGCCTACCTTGCTGCTAACACAGCTAGCACAGTTTCATGCCTTGAAGCAAGGCCCTGTGCTGCCCGTGCTCCCTGGGGACAGGGCACGGCCTGCATGGCACAGCTGCGGGCGGCACCGGGACCTGTGCCTCCATGTCCTCTTGCCCTTCCTTTGGAAGCAGATGAAGCAGAGAAAGCCTGCCCACGACCTCCCTGCCAGGAGGAACCGGGCTCTGTGGGCTCTGTGTCCAGGCACAGCATCCCCAGGTCACCGTGCCGGGTGGCTGCAAGCCGGCAGCACCCTCCTGCAGGCCAGGCTCTTTGTTTGCTGGCAGGGGTTTGCTCCCTTGTGCCAAGATCCTCCCCTCCCAAATTTTCTTCACGCCCATCCTGACCCTGTCCTACTCCTTCCACATGGCTAGGAATGAGGCCTTGGCACTGTCTTCCCTTCACCATCTTCCCTTCTGTCCTCCATCCCTTCCCTGGCTTCTGAGGGGACAACCTGGGGAAACGGCAGCACTAAGGGACACTGTGAGAGCCTGAAGCCTTCTTGCACCTACAGCTTCACCAGCCCTGCAGCATCAGCCGGCTGAGCCCATAACCGACCCCAGAGGGCCAGGGCAGCTCCCGATTCACCCCGAGAGAAGCCCACCTCCTCCTCCCAGCAGAAACGCTGCCCCAGCACTAACCACCCTGGCTCCGTTTCGTTATCACTTTGTTTCTCTGGGAAGGCCAGGAAAAAAAAAAAAAAAAAAAAGCCTGGAAATCCTCCCATGGCCCTTTTACAGCCACCTCCCTCTCCAACGGCACACTTCTGGTAAATCATTATAAATAAAGAGTGCCCTCAGGAATATTTCATGAGCAAAGCTCAGGTGGATCTGGTTTTACCTTGCACTGGCAAAAGGTAGTGGCACCCCCATCAGCAACACGTATGTTTTCTTTTTTTTTTTTTTTTTTTTTTTTTCCCAAAGGGATTTTATTGCTTTCATAAGGTAGCTTTCTGGACTGAAGTCCTCCGGTTATCTCCAGAGCCAGAACAGCAGATTGTACCCAGTAATTTTCCCTGCATCTGTAATCCGTGAGGAGGGGCATCTCTGCAGCTGGGGACGGTTTGCTGCTGGCAGTGCCATTAAGCAGTGCCTCAGCCATCAGGAGATGCCTTCAAAACCCAGGTGTGCACAGTCCCCTTTTGCCTAGCCCTGGCTGTTTCTCTCCAAAACCACACTGACTCAAACACCTGACCACCCTGAATTTTGCAGCTGGCTCAGCTCCCTGCTGGGGGCTGTGGCTGGAGCCGCAGCCGGGAGCGGGGCAGGAATGCCTTTAGCCTACTCCCGAGGTGGAACTTGATCCCGCGAGCTGCTGGCTGCTCTCCGTGCCCCGTTAGCCTTTGGCCTTTCTGCTGGAACGGCGCGCCGTGTCTCGCAAAGGTGAGCCTGGGAGCAACGTTGGCCCTTTGCATATCAGACTGCGATATCACGACCCGCTGTGCTTCTCCGTAGCCTGCTGAAAGGTGAAGGTAAGGCAACGATCCGCAATCGGTGTGGACAAGGACAGCATTTCGACTAATCATACGAAAGGGATGTGTAAGGAAAGTTTCCTGCATCAGTCACCTGCTGGGTCAGTCACCCCATGCTGCTGGATCAGGAGCAGGAAGATAAAGCCAGAGATAAAGCTCTCTCCGCATGGGAGGAGGCAGATTAACAGTGCCCCCATAGGAAAACCCATGAGCTAGCATGGACTTCATCCTGCACTGCCCCAGCACCTGAGGCAGGCCAAGGAGGTCCTCCCTGCACCTCTCCACACCTGCCCCCGTAGGTGATGGAATAAGGTGCCAGCAAGACAGGCTGGCCTGGCCCTGAAGCTATTTGGAAGGGGCTGAGCAGAGACTGGCCCCACAAGGCAATGAGGACTGCAAACCAAGGCCTAAGAGGTTTACTCGCTTGCCTGACAGCTATAGCGTGCCTTCACCCTGCTTTAACTTGAGCAGTTGCCAAGAGGGAGTGGAGCTGAGCAGCAGCATGCAGACACAGCTCTGAAACTGCACAGTCAGCCCCACTGTTTCCTGCCACAGATCTACTCCTGTGCGTGTCACTCGCGTTCATGCACCTATTAACTTTCTAACCTCACTTCAATTCCCTTCTCGTTGCCTTCTCACAGATGCAGGCGAGCCCATACCCTTTGTATTCATTCACAGGTATCAATCCAACTGACCGCACAGGCAGCTCCTCCTGTAGAAACTTCAGCGGTGGCATTTCAGACCTACCTCTTCATCTTTCCTACATGGTACAGAAAAAACAGGATTGTAATAGAGTCAGCCCCGAGAGGCAGCCCATGGCCTGGCTCACTGAGAGTCCTGCCATACCTGTAGCTCTCTGGGGACAGAAGAGAGCTGCAGTCCATAGATGAAGCAGATCATCTGCAGCCGACAGAAACTTCTTCCAGTCTAATATAGCTTCAGCTTGAACTGCCATGAAAAATAAACTCCGAGTTATTTTGCAATCAAACAGCTTTTATTGAATTCTTTATATTGTATTGTGAAGGTTTGTGCAATAAATACAGCACGTAGTATTGATTTCTCCCAGCTCCTAAAAGCATAAAAAGACTTCCCTTTGTCACTGTAGCGTGTTGACACTACGCAGGAAGAAAGGCTGTTGAACGACGGCGGCAATGCTAGGCAGCTCCTACCAGTGAGCATGCTGTGTGAAATTCACACCAAAGTTTTCAGAAACCATTTACTGACGAGCTTGTTTGGCAGATGAGACTGGTCTGTCTGCTTAGAGGAACCTCAGCTATACAATGTTCTGGAGTCAGCCATAGCTTGTGGAAGAAGTGGGAAGTAATATTGGTCATTGCAACTTCAAAGTGATGATCCTTACGTTGTTGCCTGATAACTTCTTGCAAAATATACAGTTTTTACTGGATAATTGACTTCAGGTGAGGAAACAACAGGATTTTCACAGAGCCAACATTAAAGCAAGAGGACTGACATTCTCTTACAGAGACATACAAACACAGCATAAATCGTTTACATAAATAACCATGTGCAAAATAGTTTTCAGGCTTACGGTCAGCATTTGCTTAACCAGTACAGGTAAACAGAAGATGCAGGCACCCACTTAAAGAAAAAAATAATAATAAAAAAATAGTTCTGTTCAAGCTTTGGACTTGTACTTTGGGTGAAAGAGCAAACAAGCAAACATATGTCTTTCTTGGTCCTCACAGTATTTGAAACAGATGAGTCAAGCATTAATACAGCCCTACAACTCCTCGCTAGGATCAATGTGACAGAACATTTCCAAGTATGCAGAAAAGCATCACGCTCATGAACTTTTGCATCACAGCCCCCTTCTCCTTGCTGTCATCATTCCTACTACAGGCAAGAGCTCTGGAAAGCCTTTCAGTCATTCAGTGACTCCAGCTATTTCCCCGGTTCCTCTGATCAAACAGGGCTGCTGCTCTCAGAAAGAGCAGCTGGTGACCACCACCTTCTTGGGCCAGTTTAGAATGGGAAGCAGCTCCCGCTCCTAACAAAGTACACACGCAGAGCAGTGCAGTGCAGCTGGATTACTTCGCGTTACTTGGATTGCTAGTGTCACATCCCTGCTTCCCTGCTGGCTCGGACCAGCCCTTCTTTCTTAGTCAGCAATACTACCTGGTTTTCATGGCATAGCAGGGATCAATTTACGAACAGTAAACTGAAACAGCAAGCTAAAATTGTCACATTTTTCTGTGTCAAAGGTGAAGCTACCCATTAATCTTCTGCTTCCTCAACGCTGGCTTAGTAATCTTACTTCTTGAACTGCTCTTCTGAAAAGGATTTTAAGAATCTCCTCCTGCCCTTCTCAAATTTCTTGCAATTCAGTTAGGCTGGGACATGGGGTTTTGATAGGGACAAAAAGAAAAGGAAAAAAGGAAAAGTGTCCCCCTTCCCACAGTCAATGGAAAATGGGTGGAAAAATCAGATAAAACACACAGCCAACTTTTAAGAGCAACAGTAATGGCAAAATTTAGCAGCAGGGACTGCTACAACTGTAGCAAACACTTCAGTTAGTAGCATCTCGTGAAGGCACAATATATATGAAAATGTATCTGACAACAGTATTTGAAGTAATTGGGAAAGGAGTTCAGAAGTTTGGCTGAAATAGTAATAGCTACAGGGATACAACTGACCATTTCCACACCGTCTATGCTAAGCAGCAGATGATTTAAGAACCACTAAAAGCAAGGGCCATGCCCTTAACTGTGCTAAATTATTCATTACCCCTTGGGGAGGTAGCTCAGAAATACAGTTTGAAAGATGACTTCTTACGGCCGTCACTGACAGAGTCTAAGGCAGAGCTGTTCAGCCTGGAAAAGCTAATCCAGATTTGAAAGAAGCATCTTTAACACACACCTGCCTGGTCCTCGCACCAGTTCAGCCTTCCCCAGGCAGAGCACCTAAGCTGGGGTTGCTACTACAGTGAGAAAGAAATTACCACAAAGCATGAGGCTAAAGAAAATTATTTTAAAAGAATCTACCATCCTCTAGAACCAAGAGGTGGCACAAGTACATATATTTTTAAAACTTTCTGGCAGTTTATTCCAGAGCCCTAGAAAAAGTTGTCTCCAAGTAGTAGTATATGAATTTTATGGTTAAGCCATAGTTTAAGGTAAGTATCCCCTGGTGTAATTCACCCCTTTTCTTAAACAACTGGTGTTAAAGATGAATCATTTTTGGAAGGTTCTCCTCTCCTCAGGGAGTCACACTGTTGACTCTTGCTGTCTAGCTTCTACAATAAGAATTTGAGAATATGAATCCAGACCCTGACAAAGTCTCAGAAGGTGGATCTAAACTGTTCTTTGTCCTTCCTCAGCTTCAGCAGCAGCCTGCAGTATTTGCGTATGAAGGATAAAGCGTCAGCCTGTAGGTGCTGGAATTAAAATTGCAAGGGTCATCTGCTTCCATTCAAGCCACAGACACCAGATCCCTTTGGTGACTCACTGCTTCTTTTCTCGCCTCACCTGACAGGAAGGCAAGACCTCCAGTTCCCAGCTGTTTGTTCAGTCTGCAAGTCTCCACCACTCACATCACCTACCGGAGAAAGCAAGTGCTTTTTTAAGAGACTGTAGGTCGTGTTACTTCAGTACCAGCCCTCAAGGCCTGAATCACCCAACATATAACTGCAAAAGGTCGGATTTATGGTTTTTGCTCGGCAGGGATGGGGGACAGGGCTCTCTGATGGGAGACAGAGGACACCTCTCCTCTGAGCACACAGTTCCAACTTGTAAAGCAAATTCCATTGCCACAGGGAAGCCATTGGGGTAGAAAGAAATTAATATACAGCAGGTAGAAGGTAGTAAGTGTGATTGTTTGTTTTGTTTTTAAATAACACCTTTGTTTCTCTTATCTGATTCATTGCCTTTTATTTAAAAACACTTTCTATCTTACCACCACTAGCCCCAGCCAGCCAGAGTATTTTCTTACTGCAGTGGAAAGAGATAAGCTAAGAAGAATGTCATTCCTGCTGATCATAATCTGTATTCTTGGCAAAAGGCCGGTCAGAATACGATGATTAGAGCAATCTTAATTAAGACAAAGAATAGCTACTCTTCTCCTTTAACCACAGAGCAATTCCACCCATCATTACCACAAACAGCAGCTGGAAGACTGAGCAGAGCCACTGTGTGGCTGAGCTGCTACTGCCAGCAAACTTTGCCGTGGCTACACGGGTCAATCTCCACTGAAAAAATCCGGAGAGAATTATGGAAGCGGTAGAATGGTGCAGTTGTATTCACCTGCTGCACATGACGTGAAGGAGCTCCAGCTTGGGAGTACTTGGACAGGACACCAAAAAAAAAAAAAAAAAGTGTTCACAGCTCTTGACAGATTATATATGGCTTCTTTTTTATTAAAAAAAAGAACAGGCATAAACATAGATAAAGAGGAGGCTGGGGGGTGAGGAGAAGGCACTAGACGGAACAGCACGTTTTAGAAAACCTCCAGGCAAGAAGCTCAATCTTATTTTCTAACCTTTCCACCCATGCTCATCAACGTACAGTTGGAAAAAAAACAGAAAGGTCTATCTTCGCAGTGAAAGCTGTTGTGCTGTGTAGAAGAAAGTCACTATTTTGTCTCTGTCAGTCCCTTGTCAGGCCTCCAGTCATGTCAGTTTTGTCTCAGAGGAGCTGGTTGAACTGAACATCAACTCTAGCTCTCACACCTGCCCCCTATTTTACATTGATCTCACCGAAAGGGAAACACTCTCCACACCCTAATACCGTTTTGTCTCTACACTGTATTGTCTAATTTAACAGCCCTGCAGCGAGGGGAGGAAAAAAAGAAAAGCTTTCCAGAGCTCTCCTGGACCTCTGCTTTAGTAACTCTATTCCAACATGTTTAGTGCATCTGGAAATGTTTTTGAGAAGCCGTACTTTGGAGACAACAGGTAAGGAACACACCAGTTAATTTAGGCAACATTTTTACATACATACATATATAGGTATAAAAATAAATTGTCTTAAGAAATACCGTGTAACCTGATTAGTAAACAAATTCCCAGAAGCTGTGCAATATGCTAAAATGCACTGGTTGTATAGCTGACGCCGGGATAGCTCATTGCTTATTTCCAGAATTTAAAAAACATCCACCTTGAGGACAGAGCATTCGACCTAAGAAATAAACCTGATTTTTTTTGTTGTTGTTGGAGATTGCAAAACATTGCTGAAGAGGCTCCGGGCAGCTCCTTGGCTTTAGTTGGCCTTCCTTTCCCGTTCTCGTGCGGTTACAAAGTTGAGCAGGTCGATGGCCGTAACAATGCCAAACACCATTTGCCGCTTGCTGGAGGAGCCATCGGTGTGATCTACACGGGAACATAACGAGGGGATTTAGGAGGCACACAGACACACAACTGATCCCATTTGGAACAACAGTCACAGGAGTAGGACATGCAACGCTACCGTCCTCCTACACCCCTGTCAAATACAGAGTCCGCATAAAATCACGGTGCAGCATCTTCCCATTCATACCTAAACACTTCACCCACCATCTGAGCATTGACAACACAGGTTCAGGGGTCTTTTAATTGTGACCAAAAAGCTTTGATACGGAAACCAAATGATCTGGAAGACCCTCTGGCCCTTTACCTGTGGTCTAGAGTACCTCATTCCTTCAGTCTGGCTGTATTGAGACGCTTCACCTGCTTATGCTCGATTTGTTCAGCCAGCTGAATTGTCCTGGACTTTTCATATTTTTTTTTTAATGAAACAAAATTATTCACATGTAGCAGTGATATACTCAACTTCTGAAGACTTTTTTTTAAAAGTCATTTCCAGTTCAAAAAGGAAGCTGTGTAAAGGGTTTTGAGAAGGTGAAGAAGAGTAGAGTTCGGAGTAGAAAAGTGTCTAATGAAGGGGAGTAAGTTATTTTAAATGAGATACAGGAAAAAATGTTAAGCTATCTTGAGAAGGTGATGTCAGCATTGACATCTAGTTCTAATTGCACTTCATGAAGATTTTGCTTTAGAAAGAAAAAAAAATTGTAGTTAACCTGGGACACTCATTGTGATGGAACGGCTGGATGTTGTGACAGGAGGAGCAAGAAGGAAAAATCAGTTGTATTGCAGAAGCTTGTGTTTGTAGCAGTCAGCCAGTGAATGAAGTCACTGCACGGCGGGCTAGACTCAGGCATTCAGTTCTGAGCAGCAGCTTGCTTCAGAAGCAGGTATACTACAGACTGTGGGGCTATTAATGGATTCAACACTTACTCCACGAGAGCTGTGGCGATAATGTCTTGCTAAGTGTTAGTAGCACACTTCACACACACACACACACAGCATTTGGCTATTTGGCTTCTTTACAATATGTTTACACATTCATGCTTGCATGTGCTTCTTATTATCGCTCTTAAAAAGATTACATCTTGCAAGGTGCAGCACATCATACTCACACTGAATTTGTTCATGGACCACCAAAGCAAAGTGGTCTATTTCCAGGATATGAGAGAGCTTCCCCAAGTTGTCTTTCAGGTTAATCTGAAGGAAGAGTTACAGAACTTAAATAAAACAGTCCATTATATGTTTATTGGAATGTAATTCCCAAATATTCCATCTAGTGTTAAAAACAGTATGTCAGCATTATATTCTGCTCGCATCCTAAATATTGTAAAACACTAACAAATCAAGGCTGAGTTAAAAGATCGGAGATTTTTTTCCTTTGTCTCTGATTTCCAGGAAAGGAAACAAAACACAAAGCAGCACGTGAAATCTTCATTCTGATTCTGAAAACAAAATGATGAACAGCTGAAAAAATTTTATGAGGGAGAGGGTAAAAAGTATTCCATGTGTAACAAGAGTGTGCACCATAAAACTCAAGATTACACTCTGTGGTTTTACTTTAGCAAGACTGGGAAAGTGAACGAATCAGGCTGCAAATCATTGTGGAAGTGAATAAAATCTGAGAACGCAGCAAGGTAACAGAGAAAAGCCCAAACAAGCCAAAACCAAAAATAAGAGTGAACATTACTTGGCTAACACCCTATTCTGGAATAAATCAAGGAACTGAGAATCAGTAATGCCTTTTTAGTGAAACAGTTCAGCTTGGCTAAGACTAAACAAGAAAGCACCCCACGTTGGCTCTACAAAAAAGAATACAGGTCCTTCTGAAGCACTAGGCTAATCACCGCCTGAAAGAATGCATAACGCTGTTCTTCCTCCATGCTTTGAAGTACTGAGCAGCAGCAACGCGTCTATTATCCAGGTGACTCTCCCCAGCTGACAGCAGCAGCCACTATCTGACATACTGTCATTAAAGGGTATTAAATACATTTGTAGTAAAGAGAAGCCTTGCATTGTAAATTAAAGTAAGCTTTTATTCTGCAACGAGCTCAACTTTTGACTGGGAAATGAACACCACCAACATGAACAGTTGGGCTGGACTGTAATACAGCGCTCTGGTTTCCAAACTCTAGGTGAGAAGAGATCAAAAGGATTCCCAGCAGCCTTAACCCTGTGTCTAAAAGGACAAGCAGGCTACAGTGCACACCAAAGCATCGATCCTTAAGCTTGTGTGTAAGGCATAAGCTTAAGGGGTGGGGGGAAATTCGAACTTGCTGCCCAGTCACGTTAGCTGACTGTCACCGCAACTGACGAGCAGTTTCGTGCAAAGCTAGGTTCGAAGCCTAACTTTTGGATTTAGGTTCAGAGCTCACCGAGTAGAGCCCCTTGCCATCTCGTTTATTGCCAACAGGTCTGTCTTCAGGGACTGGGGAAGCTGAACGGCCAGGACAAGCAGCCCGTAGGGGACAGCTATGAAGACCTAAACGTTTTTGAAGCCTTTAATGGAAAACCGACAGAACTCCCACGCTGTTTTCACCCATCTCGCTGCTGCTTATTTAATCTCCCTAACTATTTTGCTCACGAGTTTTCCCACATTTGGTCTTTATTTTTATTATTATTATTTAAAAACTGCTAAATCCCTATGGCAGTTGGCCTACACACATGTCTGGGGCTGCTTGCTAAGAGCAAGTGACAAGGCACTGCTCACGTCCCTGTAACTGAATTAACTCCTTTCCCAAAAGGAGGCTCTCATCCACTGAGGATGCTGAGGATTAAATCGTTTAGGACACTGCCCAAAATCACCCTAGGGAACAGGCTAGCAAGCACTACCTATAGTAAAAGGAAAGTGTCAGAGCCCACACCCCAGCCCTCTTTTCTGTTAAAGACAGACAATAAATAAATCTGCTAAGGCTATGTCTGCACCACACCTAACAGATGCTAGCTAAATAAAAGCTATTTATTCTGAGGGGAAGAAGGGGTAAAAAGACCCCAAAGCACTTGAATTAACACCTGATGCTACAACAATGGTCCTACTCTCCACTGACACACAACAGTTGTTTGCAAGTTATCTGTAACTAGTGCTTCAAAGCCCTTGAATGTTATCCTCCTGATATCCCAAAAGAAAAGGTAGAAGCCTTAATCTTCCATTCTCTCAGAGTAAAGGAAGAAAATAATTGTGTGCAAAGAGTTTCCCTGCATTGCTAAAAGACAGTTTTGCCTTAGTAGTCAGAGGCTAAGTAAGTAGACCTCTTTTATTGTCACTTGCCGTGGTACAGATCCTAACCGTAGGATATCCTAAGTCATTTCAGTGACACAGATGATCTTTTCTCCCAATTCCATCAGTAAACAAGCCAAATGAGCTTGACTAAAGTGGTAAGAAAAGCAAAATCCACAATACTTCTGAGGTTATGTGCATTTAACCACGTTTTTCCATTAAGCCATCAATTTAAATGAAAAATAACCAGTGAACGATGCTTTTAGTTAGCATGTTAGCAATACCACCACTCTTGTTGGTCCCCTTCCATCCTCCACCAAGAAATGTCAGAGCTGAAAAGAAGTCGTTAAGCTGTTCTTTACCGAAGAAGCATGAGAAAGTTCAAGCTGTCCATGGAAAAAAGCCACAACCTCAGAAGTGCAGAGAATTGGCTGCTACGGCTAACACCACTGTAGCTACAGAAGCGATTGCACAACACCAGCCCCAGAAACTCTTAAGGTGTCCAAGTGAGGGAGGACGTGAACTGAAGAGTGTTTTTTTTTTTTTTACGCACCACATTTCCACCTGACGCTTGATTATCTGCCTGGGAAGGAAAAAATACATTTACATTTGGTCTATGAAGAACTAGCATTCCCTCTCAGCCTCCGGGAGTTGGTATTTCACAGGCTGAACAGCAGCTTTACACACACTTCCTGAAGACAGCAGCTCATCTACTGTGAGACTGTTGAAACTGAAAACCTGGTGGACGCTAAGTCAAGCATTCCACCCTAGGAAAAACTTTCTCCTGTAAGCAAAGCAAAGAAATAGCAACAATATTTATATATTTCAGAAGAGCACCCATACAGCTGTGAAGCTGTGGTCTCTTGCTACGTGACACTGGATGGACAGGTGAAACTGGCTAACGTCAAAGTTCACATTATCTCGACAACAGCAGCTTTCACCAGCCATCCAGCCCCCCGTTTTAGGAAGGCATGTGATACAAAAGGCTAACAGTTGTCCTTTTACAGCTGATATAGAAATTATTAAATAAGAGCTGTTTCAACATCTCGCTGTCTTTTCAGCTGGGTAGTCATTGCCCAGATGTATGCCGTTTTTTGGGGGGGGAGGGAATAAAGTATAAGAACGGCAGCAGAAAGGCTGCTGAGTTAAAAGAACAGCCCAGTATGGAGCCACAATACAAGCCTGGGAGCTACTGAGTGACCTAGGACAGAGTTTAAGCAAGTCCCACGTCTGCACTCAATAACGGCTGTTCCATATGGTCCCAGGTAAACTTCACCCAACCCGATGCCATTGTAGCGTTATGACACCCACACTAGTCTTTTAAACCAGAGGATCGGAAATTGTTGCTTACCTGTTTGAATTGCTTGTAGATTACTTTGCTGACTTCATCTGAAGGCTGAACTTTCCCAGCAAGCAGCGAAGAAAGCATGTTACCTAGGGTAACCATGCCCAAAATCACCCTGGGGAAGAAGAGAAATAAAATGAGCTAAACAACACAAGAGCCTTTACCTACAGGAACACCAAAAGCACTCACTTTCAGCCAGCCTGCAGAAGTCAGTTCAACTGTTTCACTGTATAAAGCAACATGATTGATGGGATATAATTGGATTCTATGTCTCTGCAGGAGATACCTGGAGTCCAGTTCTCAGTAGTTCTGGCAACTCACACAGAAGTCAGCAGGTGCTGTTGGTGGCTGGCTGGCGCTTCTGAGCATCTAGCTCAGAAGAATACCTCTAGCTCTTGCGATCAGAGCTTTTGAAAAACAGACCTCATTGTTTTATGCCTTCATTTGTCCTTTTCGAAAGGTGTGGCAAGGCCAAAGACAAGCTCTCCTCAATGTTGATCATTCCCCTTCTCCCTACAAGCATGTTGAAAGAACCGTAACAACTAATCCCTTGTGTTAACACTGACTGGAGGGAAACTGGGCACCTGCTCATTATTCAGCCTGTCTGACACGGGACCAACAGGGTACCAGGGCATACCAGTTTCCTGGGACCAGCCTGGTTTATAGGGATCACTACTTCATCTTACTCTAACACAATGCTCTCAGGAAATTGGGTGAGAGCTGTGGTGACAGCGGGTAGGTTTGGCATTGTTTGTTTTAAACATGAAGTTTTGTTTTGATAAGTTAAACAGCTGTTGTAAAAACAGAGCCATCCTGCAGAGACACACTGAGTATACCGTAATAATCCTTAGTGGCTTATTACATGAAAGGCAGGAGAGCCCCAGCATGACAACATATTAAGCCCACCACTGATGTGGCAACATATAAAGCAACATTTCTGAACCATGTTACCATAACTCAAGAAAGACAAGAAAAAGCTTATTACACTTCTATTCAGCACTTGAAGAACTCCCTTGGGACCTGGTGTGAGAAGTGATAGATATGGATTAATAGAGATGTATATGGACATACCCAGATTCATCAACAACTGGTACCTGGTCGAATCCCTTCTCTCGGAGAATTTCAATAGTCTTTGCACAGGTAACAGTTGGAAGCACCGTCAGGGGAGCCGAGAGGCTTAACTCCTGAACACTGATGTTCCACCACCTGGGACAAAATAAGAACAAACCAATGCAAGTCTTACAGAAAGAACAGAACCAGTTGATCAGGTACCATGGTATTCACCACCACGGGAGTGACAGAAGGCTGCAAGGAGGAGATTGGACTCTGCCAGAGTCGGTAAAAGCTAGAAAGCTTTCCAGTTCTTACATCAACACAGGAAAGGTACTCAGGTGTGAGAAGGCTTTAAGACTGAACCAATTTTCCTAGTTCATTTACTTTGCAGGATTACAGACATTTGGTGAAGACTAGGCTCCCTAGTTTTATCATGTCTACCTTACACACACACACAAAAAAAATCTAGGCTCCTTCTCAAAGAGCTAGCCATATTTACTGGTATTACAAGTCTACAGAAGATTCTCCCTCGGTTATGTAGTCTTGTAATGCTTTGCCCTCAAGAACTCTGGCTTGGTAGAGTTCTCCAAATACTACTTTTTTCACTTCAGGCACAATCCCTTTCATTCAAGGGTCATTAAGTATCAAGCCATCTTCTGCTACCATGCAACTCGAAGAAGGAAATTAAGTAATCTAAGCAGATTTGATCAATATCGGCGGTTATACACCAACACGGTAGCATGAAAGGTTAACTAAAAACCAAAAGAAACAAGCCCAAATTGCTAGGAGATTTAAATTAGCAACTGCCACAAAGACAGTTGTTAAACAGAATGGAATCACAAAAATCCAGATGTATCTGATGTGCTTACCAAGGTTTTTTGACGAGGTCTTCTTCTTTCATGAACCCTTTCTGAATCATCCATTTGTCACTCAAGAACTTGGACCTAGACAGAATCAGGCAATAAAAGCCTCGTTAGCAGGCTGAATATCTAACAGCAATACTAATAGCACAGAGGTGACTGTTTACAGCTCCCTATCACTAACAGTTAAAGTGTAATTGAAAATACACTGCATTTGCCATCCAAGCTTACCAGCCAGGGACATAGTGGAGAAATACTCATAGGAAGAAAAAGGAATCCCATAGGAAATGAAGCTTCAACTACACCAGTCCCTTGTAATATGATAAAGAGACAGCCTGGAACGGAGAAATCTGTACTCAGTCGCGGTCTTTCTGCAGTTTATAGTCAGCTGTGATAGTAGATGACTAGACAATACAACAGCATCGCATTGGATGCAACAGCGGTCATGCAGCATAGCAAAAGACAGCACGTTTTGGTACGCATTTCAATGTGGTGGGAGAGAGATTTCTTCTTGGCACAGCTCAAAGCCCTCACACCGCCGTCTGTAAACTCTCCCCAACACTGGCCACTGCCACAGCAGTGCTGCATTCTGCTTTGGACACGGGCAGAGGGAGCGGACAACAGCATCAGAGACCCTTCCAGCAACGCGCTAACACAGTGATCCCTAATAAATAAGCTTGAAAGCAAATCTCCATAGAGAGCTTAACCACCCAGCTGCGGTTCTATACTTGGTCAGACACCAGGAGGAGCTCTGCTTCAGAGGACCCCGTGTCAGGCCATTTCTAGATACCTCAGAAATTGTGCCCCAAACACAACCCTCGCTTTGCTAACTTGGTGCTACAAGAGGGATGCATTCAATTCGCCACTGCTGTGAGAGAATCTAAGGGGCTGCCCCGTCTTTTTCCCAGAGAAAATAAGCAGGTTCTTACATATAGTTCCTGATAGAGTCAGGGAGGATAACAACACAGCGCTGACCTTCCTTCAGCTCTCTGGCTGCCTTCACAGCTGCAGCCATTGCACTGCCTGAGCTGCCACCTGCCAAAACGCAGATCAGAGGCAAAACTGTCAAACCACAAGTGAAACAAGAAAGAAAGAAAGAGAGAGAGGAGGAGAGGCAGTAATGAACCTGGAGCGAGGAAAACTGCTTCTGAAATGTAAGGTCTCCCTGATCTGCAAAGCTGTAGCCTCCCATTATTCAGAGAACCCCGAAGGATTCATATCTGCTCTTACCGCACAGCAGTCCTTCCTCTCGGATCAGCATGCGTGCTAACACAAACGACTCCTCATCATTGGTCTTGTACCACTGGTCCACTGTCTGGGAGGGGGCAGGAAGACAGAAACAAGGGTCTCTTTAAATGAGAGGAGCTACAGAACTACACTGTAAATTCAACCCCATGCTCTTTGAGGTAACAGCTGTAACAGCCACATGCTTGGGTTGCCATCCTGCAAATGCCTTTTTTTTTTTTTGCCAAAGTAAGATGAACCACATTAGCACAACAGTCGCCTTATTGAAATCTTGCTTTGAGAACAGGCTGTTGTGAGACGGCCAGAGAGTAGCAACCTGTTTCCTCCCCTCTTGGAGGGCTTCCCAGGGACACAGCCTCTGCTCAGCGCTAGACAGAGTCATGCTACTTTTGAGGGGGAAGGGTTAGATTTCATTTCAATGTTACTTATTGGCTTTTAAAAGTAATTATTACATTCTAGGAAAATGTTACCTGTTTCACCGCATTTCTCCTGGCACTGCAAAACAAATGTGTTCAGTACAAAAGCCCTCCGAGGACTGATTTTCCTGGTAGGAAAGCACAGGAGTAATTCTGCCTGCTAGCCCTGCCCTTTCATCTCAAAGAAAGGCTTTGCCCGGTTTCTCCTCCACCTTGCACCTCACTTCTGCATCCCAACAGACTGCAGAGAGAAGTAATCCAAGAAGCACAACTTACAGATCTATCCAGCACCGTGGGGACGAAATCATATCCGATTCCCTCCACTTCATACATCGTCTTGTCAGTCTTGTTCAATTCTTCCGGTTGAGCAAGGATGGAGCCTTCAGGATCAACACCTATGATCTGGAGAAGCAGTTTCCACTTTGGCTACCGTGCCACACCGCTTTTTGAGAGCACAACTATTTGCTCGTGAGCACTGGCCGTGTTACAGCGGTCGGCGTCACTCTGGCTGCACACGCTTGGCTGCAGACACAGCCAACAAACAGCAGACTTGGTCTGCTGCTCACCTCCTCCTGGCAGCACTCCCCTCCCTGCAGACAGAATGCTTTGCTGCCTCTGGCCCCTTGGCAACCCGTCCTGTTTCCGCAGGCTGTGGGCACTAAGTGAGGTTTTTAACCAGGAGACAGGGTTTCCAAGCCAAACCTGTCCTCGTTCGCATGTCAGGCATCATTAGAGTCAATACATTTTGTGCCAACTGTAGGCACATAAGCTTTACTTTGTTTTCCCTCCCCCTCCCTGAATATATAGGAAAATATTCATGATTGGAACAGGACACCAACCTCCACGAGGAAATCTAAAATTACACACTGCTGCACACGCAGGTTGGTGTGCTCAGAGAAAGCTTCACTTGGTAAAGAACTCAGCCCCTCCAGCAAGCTAACCAAGGCTTGGTCAGAGAGGGAACGCACAGCTGCTGTATGCACCAGAGAAGTAAATTTCTGAAACACCCCATGAACGAATCTGAGGGCCAGTTGTCACCTGCTAAGCCAAACCTGAACACTAGTCACCAGCAAGACCAGCGCACGATGATTCCAGATGGAATCTAAAAACCTTCCTTTGCTGCTCAGAACCACCTTCACACTGAGGAACTCCAAGAGCTTCTCTGAGAGACCCAGGGCAGGATCGCAAGGAATAATGCACACCAAGAAGCAGAGCTGCCTGAGGCTCTCACAACTGCAGAGACATGCTTTAGACTTGCCACTTACTTTGCAACCCGGACACTTCTCCTTCAGCTTTCTGGAAATGCCAGTGATGGTACCTCCTGTGCCAGCTGTAGCCACCAGCATGTCTATTTTTCCTGTTTAAGGGTGAGAGAGGGAAGACAGCAGTGACACCTCCCTGAGGATGATGGATTAAAAATCGACTTGCAGTTAAGTGTGGACTCGCTTTAACAAAAACACAGGAATTGGCAGCAAAGGGGCAAGATAAGACTCTGCTTCCCAAGAGCTGTACAAGACCTACCATAGACTAACTTGCTCAGTACCCATTTACTTCAAAAAATCATTTTGAAATGTCCTTCAGTGGTCTGGCAAGGTATCAGTTTGCAGGGCTTTGGGCAGAGCTGAGAGTCCACAGACTCAACACCTGTAGTTTTCCTGTTACTGTATTTGCTGGTAGAGAATAATTCATTCTTTAACACAGCAAAAGCAGCCCGTTATTATTACTGAACGAGCGCCAAGAGCATGGGATAGGTGCCCACTGAGAGAACCCTTAACACAGCTCTCTCATTTTCATGGGAAGAAAAACGCTGTTTTGGTCACGAGCACCCAGCAGAGCGAACGTGGGTATGACAGTTCATTCTTCTGTCAGCCCCTGCAGTTTCCCTAGTGCATCCACTTCACAGCTTGGTGAGTAAAACACATTTTAAAAAGGCAATTCGTATACAAAAATAAGTGCTTTCAAGTCAACAGAACAACGCTGCGCCAGGAAGGTTCAATTCAGAGCGAGACCGCTGCAAGATCAGTAATAATGACAACTGAACAGTGCCCAACTATGAGGGAAAATAAATAGAAAGAGGAGAGAGCTAGAAACTGTCCACACTCTCAGCTTGTGGGACTGCACTTTGTTAAAGTATACTCATTTTAACTCAAGCTTTCTCGAAGCTTGCCACAGAAAGGCACATTAAGTCCTCTGAACAGTTAGTGTTATTCTGGGCAGAAGAAGGGGAGCGCTTTGAACAGTCCTCACCCCGCTAAGAAGAAATTTAATAGCTGATTTTCTTATTCCAATGGCCAGGGTCTTATCAGAAAAAAGTTTAATTGTACTGTTTCATATGGCAGGTAAGCCTTTCCTATATGTTTTTTTTTTTCCTACCCCCTGTGGCAAATGCCTACATGGCAGGCTGCAGCATCACAGCTCCCAGATTCCTCACCTGGGTGAGTTAGCCCAGCTGAAGCTCTCTGCTGCCACAGCTCAGTCATTTCTGGAATTCCAACTAAGCTGACTAGAGCAGAGTAAACTGGTCTTACTGGTGACGACAGCAACACAGAGCAGTTTGTACTCCTGAGGTCTCCTATTTAAAGGAAACTTTGAGTATAACGGAGTATGTGAGAAATGTGAAAATACCTATTTCCATTTTTGTGATCAGAAGTGTGACCTGTTCTTTCATGCTACTCTAGGTAAGGGTTTTGTAAACAATTTAGGCATCACTTAATGGAAAAATAGCTTATAACTAAGACTACTGAAATAAGGCAGTTCTCTAATGACACGCAGCGTACGTCTAAGTTCTGCTGTATCAAAATCCACGCAATTCTCAACCAGCTCAGGTCCCAGTCTCCAAGCACATAACCACAGAAAAACCGAAGGACTGGCTAAAGAAGAAGCTAGCAGTAGAGCACAGGCATACCTTCACACTGCTGCAGGATCTCCTCGGCTGTGGTGTCGTAGTGTGTCAGGGGGTTGCTGGCATTGCGGTACTGCATTGAAAGGCAGGACAGCCAGTAAGTAGACCAGAAAGACAACGACACTCCCGTTGTGAGGCATCACAAGAATATGACAATCACTCCCTAAGCCCCACAACTGCTACAAATACTCTTTCCAGACTGTTTTCTTTTCTGTTACCTGGTTCTATGCAGAATGCCTGAGGGGAGGTACAACCTCCTTGGATGACCTAATTTAAGGGTATTTCTAAGGTGCCAGACATCTCCAACACCAAGATCTGTCCTGGATGCGGGTCAGTTTCTTTTAAGAACATGACCCTTGTACCCGTTCCTCTGCACAGGACTGCCAATTCGGTGGAGAAAGCCACCCGTACTTTTTTCTGTTTCTGCAGACATAGGCTCACTGCTGCCCTCTCGTGATTACAAAAGCTTGCTACCCTAGCAGAATGGTGACTGCTCAACAGCTCCATCCCTGGGGGGCACGTTTTTTATCCAGGGACACCCCTGTGCTGTTGGACATTCGGCCATGGGCGTTAGGCAACAAAACTGCAATACTTCCCCCTGTGCTACACCTGCACCTGTGACACCTTGCTCTTACCTGATCTAAGATATGTGCGTTGGGGATTTCATTTCTCAGTCTCCATGCTACTCCCACGTGAGATTCAGGAGAATCAAATCTGGCAGTAGTTGGGGTTCTCACAATCTCAGCACCCAAAGCCCTCAGAACATCCACCTGCAAAAAATAAAGACTGTCAGAAAACCCAGAAGCACCCTCTCAGCAGAGACCTCATTACAATGCAGGGGAAGAAAACCGCTTCGCTTTCACCTGGCCTGAAGTAGTCTACCCACAGCTGTCCTATGCCCCAGCCTCACAGCATCACTGAGCTATGTTATTTGGTCTAAACTCAGCTTTGCTTTGGAGCTAGATGTCAAATTCCTGTTTCCATTCGGGACTTTTGGAACTACCACTCCTCACCGAGAGGCCTCATTCAGGCAGAACTCAGTACCCTCTTGCGCTGGTCACACACGTTCTGCTCTCTAACACTGCTGTAATATGTGCATATATGTACACACACACACACACACAGACTGAAGTCTACGTGCAAACTCTGCATATTTAGATGCAGGCAGTACAGGAGACCCCTATGGACCACTCAACTGCTATGAGGGCAAGAAATTTGGTGCCACTCAGCCAGGGCAAGTCCTGTCTTCAGAGGGGAAGCTATTGGCGCTGTGTGGAGCACGGCAATGGCCTTGTGCTACCTCTCCATCCAGGGCAGTGAAGAGCTGGTGACAGGCGCACGCCTTCAGGGGACATTGCTCATGGCTGCTCTCACTTGTGCCACTGAGATCAGTGGTTTTGCTGACACGGATTTCTAGCACCTTTGTTGCTAAAGCCACAGCACTCATTTGCACCAGGAACTCTGCAAGTGCGAGCACGCTTAGTTTTTGAAACTCTTGAAAATAAAAGCAGATCTGACCTTCTCCATACTCATTTTCTCTGGCATCACAATGATACAGCGGTAACCCTTCACTGCTGCAGCCAAGGCCAGCCCAATTCCTGGAAGCAAGCAAAGACACGCAGAGCATACAGTGAGGTACAACAAAACCCAAACCTACCATGCTAGCTTTGGCATGCCCTTGCTTTAATTAGATTTTCACCAGTGGCTTGAGTACAGTGTCTCTAGAAGGGGCGGCAAAGGGAATGTTTCTGGCTTCTTGGGACTGATTGATTTACAGACACTGCTGATTCTTTGAAGATCAGAGACAATAGAAAGTTTAGCCAAGGATGGGAAAAAAAAAAAAAAGATACTGTCTATCTCAACATGTGCAGACCACTGGCTTTACCACATGAACATCATTTCCTTCTGTCTCTTTCTCATCTCATCACCTCTGTTTTTACAAAAGCAGTTTGGGAAAGGAATGAATTTTAAGCTGAAGAGGACTAGAGCAGTCACTTTTATCATCCCCTACTATTCTCCTGCATTACTCACTCTCCATTAAATGCCTAAACTAAGCAATGTGCCTAAACTAAGTCCTTTTTGAAGGACAAGATTTAGGCGCTTTGTGTGATTGTGGCTCTAATGGATCATGTCAATTTGTTACATGTGAACTACCTGAACTGTTAAGACACCTCGCTTCTAGCTCAAAAACCTGCACTTCCAGTCTGATTTCTGCTTTTTCTGCATGTCTTCAACTGCCCACCTGAAGAGCTGAGCTGAGAAATATCTTCCCAATTAAGAGGCTTACAGCTGTCATCCAGTCACCTCCCTTCTGGATAAAGAAACAGATCAGGTCAGCCAATATGTGTCTGAGGTAGGGCTGCATGACACCTCCTGTGCTGTTGTGGGGAATAAAATAAAACAGCACTGGCTTGACTAGTGCCAAAGACTGAAGAGAAGCCATGCAGCATCCTTCCCTATGGTCTGTGATGAAAAAAGCATTCTGAGACATAAACTAACACCTTGTGCTTCTGGTACTGACCTGGAAGCACAACATCAGAACAGGACTCTGGCTGAGGGAAAAGGAGGAAGCAGGAAGGAAAAAAATCTAATGTATTAGTATCCCCTGAGCAGTGGCCTAGGGCCAAAGCCAGTTTCCTCACTTTACTTTCTACCCTGGTCTTTGCTTTTGAATGAACCAAGACGACTTTCTGAAGTAATCACCTTGTACCTCCTTTGCCTCTGCTTTCTTCCTATTTTTTCAGGTTCCAAGCAAAGGAGAGCTATTTATCAGGTACTGCCTCAAATGTCATAGTATGGACTCAGATACAGGAAGAACAGAGTATATGGGTATTTTCTGCAACGTGCCATTGCTCAGGCAACAGCTACGGCCACAATCAAAAGGGGCTTCAATTCTAAGGCAGCCCCTACAGAGCACCTCCTAAGCAAACAGTAACAGATATGACTACTTAGTTTTCTGCTACAAAATAAATATATGTATATATTTCTGTTCATAGATCAGCTCAGTCATCTCAGTACCTCCATTAACAAGAACTAGACTGGACCAAAAGATCAAAAGAAAGGTCTGTCTGGGCTAGTAAACCATCAAAAATATATTTTGTGCATCAAAAGGCAAAAGATAATGCCCAAAAAAGAGTTTAAGGACAGGACATACAGGGACACCTCTCCAGAACAGATCACATGGATGAGTAGTTTGTAGCACATCTCAGGGAACGCAGAAGATGCAGTGTATTTATATTTAACTAGCTTAGTGGGGAGTATTCCTGATGTTTACTTGCTAGGAGTAGAGCAGTTTAATATAAGGGCAGCAGCTTTGATGCAGGAGCCCAGTTAACTTCAGCCCGCTCAGATCATCAGATGCTCTCTCTTCCCTGGCCCCTGACTAGTGGGACTGTTCCTTCCATCAGCCCTCCAAAGAGGAGCTGCTGCCACAAGGGAAATCTGTTGAAGATCTAGATGCAAGGACTGCGTCAGCAAATAGTGCTGCAGGGATGCAGCTTGTGTCCCATCTCAACTGCACCGCTATGGGAAAAGACAATTCTCAGCCCAGGTCAACCTCACCCGGCAGAGCGCAGAAGCAAGGCCCGTGGGACTTGCCAATGAGAAGATCAGATTCACACCAGCCTCTTGCTGCTTAATTTTCAACAGCTGAATTCCTCAGTAGGACCTAGAGACCCTAATGAATCTGGCCTAACACTTCCTTTTTCTGAAGGCAAAAAGCCCCTGCAAATTTAGAAGACATCCTTCCTACCTGTTCTGATAAGCACAGCACACTGCGTAACTGCTGCTAATGTGAGACAGAAGAGGCGCTGCTCCCAGCACCGTGCAGGTGGGAAAGGATCCCCTTTCTCCCTTGCACAGGCAGCCTCCATGCTCCATCTCAGGTCAGCCTTCTCCAGGAAAGCCACCAGAATGTTTTCCCCACACTTTGCTAGGATCTTCCCACCCCCTACCTGTGTTTCCAGAGGTTGGCTCTATGATTGTGTCTCCAGGCTTCAAGATCCCAGCTTTCTCAGCATCCTCCACCATCCTCAGGCTGATGCGGTCCTTCACGCTGCCCCCAGCATTGAAGTACTCGCATTTTACCACTGGAAACAGAGAAACCAAGCAGAGTTCTTAAACAGCAGCCATTTGCCAACAGGCTGCTGACCCTATCACACCTTCAAGAGCAACTCTTAACATGTCTGGCCCACTTCACCTCCCTCCTTACAGCAGATGAGGATTCACTGCACAGCATTTCCACTGTTCTGGGTCACAGCACAGCAAGTTTGGTACTTGATGCTGGCCACAGAAGCCAGAAACTTCCCCCCACAGTCAGCCTTCCCATAAAATGGTGACTTCTTTCATCTTGCTTCTTTGTTAACAGTCCAGTCAAGAAGATAAAAAGCCCTAGGGCTCCTCCAGTGCAAAAAACAAGGGAAGAGAGCTCTACTCATGCTTTACCAATGTGCCTTGCCTCTTCCTTGCTACATTACCCAGCCAAAGAGAATATGATCAAACTACAATTTTCTCCCCTTAAGCTTGCACTTTCAACTCCCAGAATGAATCCCTTCAATGGTGTGGAACATCACCTTTCAGGAGGACTCTGATCAGAGCCTCCAGATATCTCCAGTATGGCTGGGATTAAAGAAAGGTTTCATCGACACACTTTCATCCCATTTATCATTTTCTTTGACCTTTAATAGCAACTTGTGGAACCTGCACTTTGCACTAGTAAAAGTTATGAATACTAGAAGCAGTTAAAAGTTTCATATAATTTGTAAATCCTTTTCCAAAGAGTAAAAAAATTGCAGGGAGAGTCCTCGCATGAAATACAAATTGGAAGATGTGTTAGATGACCAAAAATTAAAAACCTGGAAATCTGGCAAATTAAAAAAAGAGGATTTTTCATTCTGTTTTCTAAAGGGTTCCTGTGCACTCCTCTTATGCTCAGGTTCCACAACACCACTAACCACAACTCCCCAGCATCTCTCATTTCTGCCTCCTGCCTGCAGTAGTACTCACAGAGTTCACACTTCAGCCCAAAGTGCTTCCCAATCTTGTTGATTCGCACCAAAGGTGTATTGCCAACTTTATTCAGGATGTTCGGCAGGATGTTTGGAGGCTCTGGCCTGGCACACAGACAAAGTCAGAAGAGACCATGGGCAGGTCACATGGTAGCAACACGCAATACATTTCTGATGTTTTATTTTACCCAGCTTTCTCCCTTTTCTAGCAGACTTGGACATTCTCTTAAGTCAAAGTATCTACTAGATGGAAAATTGTAAAACAAGTCCCTGAACTCAGGGATTAAGCACGCATCCAGCTGAGTGCTGAGGCAAGAATGATGTGCTCTGTGCTTCTTCCTGGCATCAAGTGGCTTAGCACTGCACAGTCTGCTGTGCTACAAGCAGCCAGCATTAACAGTGCAATCATTCCTCTAGTCAGGGAACAGTTTGCTGGGTTATTTAAAATAGTTTGTGTCCATGTAGTTTCATGCAAGTTCTTTTGTGCAAGACCCCTCGTACACTTAATCTGGGTTCTTAGTTTTGTTTATGCGTTGAAATTTAAGGAGCACCAGCACATCTACATGCAGAGCAGCATCAGTTTAAACCAGTCACCTTTTGTTTAACCCACACGGCTCTGAAACGAACCAGGACAAGTCCTGCGCTGCAAACCAGCAAGCAAAGAAGAGCAATACTTACAGAGTGACGTGACGATGAGGGGAGGCAGAGATGGGTTTCCCGAGCTTCCACGTGCATTTGCTAGGTGTATCAGGACGGATCCACTTCCTTTCCTTATCGTTAGCCTTACAGTCCTCTTGGTCTGTCCCTCCAGAGAGGAAGTATTTGCCAGGAGCATGAGGGCATGAGTTTGTGTCTGGCTTGAGCTGGGTAGGAAGCGAAGGCATTTCATCCTTGGTGAGAAAAAGAGTCTGCTGTAATTCATATGCCCTGCTGTAATGAGGCCAGAGTATGTCCTGAGACTATCAAGAGTCCTTATTCTCGGCTCTATCCCTTCATCAGGTACCTGTTTCTTCTCCAGTGTTGCAGCTTGCAGTTTTCCTGAGGGGAGCCTACCAAACTGAAACTGCCCTGGGGGTGTTTTTCAAGAGAACAGCATGGTCTATAAGCCAAAAGGGGCAGCAGCAACAACTAGCCTTTAACATCCAAGAACAGGTTCTGCCACTGACTGCAGGGGATCCTGTCTCCCTTCCTAAGACCCTGGTATTAGTGGAAAGAGCACGGTTAGATGAATCCTATCCTTAAGCTTCCCAGTCTTGTTATTCCCTTCTGGGAAAAAGGTCACACAACAAATATGTATTTTAATGCTCAGCTGATGTCTCCATAGTATTGTGAAGATGGAAAGCATTTTAGCATAATTTTGATTTTCTAAATACTTATCAAACTGTGAATCTCGCACTGCTATGCTGAGTGCAAGCTCAAGACAGCACCCTTAGTGACAAGATAACCCAAACTCACTGAAGCACATGCTTACTGCAACAAGCCTCCGTGAATATCAAGACCACATGTTGTGGGAGACACCCCTCCCACACAAAAAGATAGCCCTTGGAAATAAAGCTTCTCCTTTCCAAGCAGAGAAACAGTAAGACTACTCAGTGGCTAATTAGAAAGTGGTGCCAAAAGACTCTGCAGCTTCTTATGATCTTGAAAACTCTTTCAATAAGCTCACTGGTTTCAATAGCACCTGCCTCAGGAGAATTCCAACCCCATCACTTCCCCCTGCCCCAAGAGATATAGAAATCCCTCTGAAAGCAGATAGAGCTTTCCCAAATTCTGACGAGAAAAAGGAAAACAGTATTCCCCAAAGACAAATGTATACCTTAGACATTGGAATAGGCCTCTCTGACATCAGTTTCTCCATTTTCTTAGGCAAAGGCACAGTAGACTGGGCTTTCTTCAGCAGAAAGAGTACAGTGGGTCACAGGAATCTTCTTCAAAGCTGCAGATCATGCAAGTTAAACATACAAATCACTATCAGGAAACAGTTTATCCTAGGGAGAAGACAGTCATTCCACTTTTATGGGGAAAAAAGACACACAAAAAAAGCAAAGATGATTTGTATAGGCAGGATAAAAAAAGTCACGCAGCAGAGGTATCACACAAAAAGTCAGCTTTGTGTCATCTGACACTGTTGGACTGTCTGCTTCCATAAACTTGACAGCCACAAAAAAAGTAAAAGAAAATACTTCAGCCCACAGCATATATGCTTCTAGAGACGTCAAGGGTAAAAGGGCTGCATGAGGCCATCAACAAAAGACCCTTTATACATTTTAGGCAAAGGCTCTGAACATTTGCAGAGTTCTCTCCACCCCTGGGGAGACCAAACTTACAAGTTCCTCCCAACACCAACTCAGGGCTTTACATGTAGCTGCAATGATGCTGGATGCAGCGCACACAAACACTTCAACCACAAGGATGCCCAGCAGGCTTTTTGTGTTTCAGGAGCTAGCGAATAACAAATGGAAGCAGAAAGTTCATTTCTCCTATTCCAGCCAGCTTCGTTTCTACTAAAGGCAAAAATCTGGCTGGCGTCTTAGAAAATGTGTTTTCTCTCTAATATTTGTTTTTCTCATCACTATTTTGCAGCAGGATTCACGGTTCTTTCCATTACTGAACTGTGCTGGGCCTGGAAAGGTTCTCATCCCCACTGTTATGCCAAATGGATGCAAAACAGATAGAGCTTAGATCAGGTGGCACTGCTGGCAGGCTGGAAAACATCTGAATCACAGGATCAGTGAACTTTAGCATTTGATCCTGCAAGTTAACATGCACCACTAACCACTACTGCTTTACATGCACCTATTCCTTTCTCATGTGCTCATTTGAAGAAAATGCCTATGCCATTTAAACTGCCCCCCTTTAGGAAAGCAGACTCAAAGTGCTAACTTTCAAGACAAAGTGTTGAAATAATTCACCTTCTGGATGTAAAAACTTCCACATGACCAAAATGATATTTTGCTTTATTTGGGTTAATACGTGCCGAAGAGCCAACACAGGCTGAATCCTGTACTCGACTCCTGACGAGGACTAGACCGCGAGGCACCAGTCCAAGGGAGCTGCTATAGCATAAACGTATGCAATTTAACACCCTCCGTCCTTGCTAGCAGAAAGAACAGTTTACTTCTAGCTACAAAGACCCAGCCTTCACTTCTGTTTCTAGAAGGTGCCTTGCTCATAGTTCAGAATATCACTTTTTTTTTTTTTTTTTTTCCTAAAGCAAAAGTATTGGGGAAGTTTCAAGTTCTCCTGCAAGCCACTTCCACAAGCTCCTTCAGACAGCTGATGCAATACTGGACATAGACATTGGCTGCCTTGGCTCAACACTGATGGCAGTGGCAGTATTTACCAAGCTCACCTAATAAGCATACCTTGCTGCCAAAGGATCAAACCATTTCCATACACAAGAAGAAAGCAGCAAGGGATTACAGAAAAGAAGCAGGAATTTTTATTCTGCTTCTAGGTTCTTATAAAACAGGGGGCGTGAAAAGCAGGCTTTAAATCACCCGACCTCAGTTTCCTGCAAGAGGGTCCAAAATTGTGGAGAAAGGGAGAGAAAATCTGTGGCAGTAAAAATGTCAAAAGGTCTGAAGTAAGTACTTGTTGTTTGTACTGCCTGCAGGAAAGACTTGAACCTGGCTGCCTTCGTAAGCTGACTTTTGGAGGACTCCCTCAAAATTGGGCAAGACAACGCCATTTCATTTCCTCTGTTATAAGGCAATAAAATGAAATAAAATCCACCAGCAGCAACATCCATCACCTCTTGAGCCAGAAACAGCAGAAGCTAAGGAAAACCTGTATTTATTGCCTTCAGCTAAGAAGCAAGATGCTCACACATCTTTAGAGGAACGGCAAGACTTTGATCCTTCATCAAAGCTTCAATCATGGGGCTAGAACTTGGAACAAAAATGAGGCTAGAGAGCAAAAAAATAACCATAAGCACTGCCAGCAAAATTCCTGTCACCGAATACCAATCTTAAGCGCATCATTCATTGGAATGAACACAAGCTCCTGTTTAACAAATCCGTTCAAAATGCTTTATTAGGCGTGACTGCAAATAACCCCACACCCACTCACCTCGAGGTATATAGGTATGCACATATGCATTTAGGAAGTCAAATTCTAACCACATGCTAGCAGAGAATCAGTCCCTGCTACGGTCAGCCTGGTACCTCAGATTCTGAAGGACAAAATCCCAGGACAAACTTGGGAATTATAAAGGGGAATTCCTACCACAGAGCTCAGTGGAGACTTAGGAGCAGCAGCAATGGCTTGTTGGTGTATGTATGAAACAGGTCAGGAGCCCAGCGTGGTTGGTTGTGTCCAGAAGCAGCAGGGAGACCTCAGAGCTTCGAGCTCCTCCAGTGCTACCGACGAGCCCTAACTTCCTCACAAGTCACTCCAAACATCCAGCTGGCTCTTCCAGGCCTAGCTAATGCAACCCCAGCAAAACATGGGGCAGATGTGACCAGTCTAGGACACCCAAATTCACCCAAAGACATAAAACCCTGTCTGCAGGCCCAAACCAGGACACTGGGAGCTCATGCATCTTTCTAGTGGGGACATGTCTGAGGGATGTGAAGGAAAGGGGATGAACAGAAACCAGCAAAACAAAAGACAGTAGTGAATTCTTCACTTGCCTGACCCCTTTCTCAGCCGTCTTTCTGGGAATCAGGCTGGGGAAACAGGACAGGAGAACAGCAGCTGAGCACAGCTCGGAAGAGCCTGAGGGAGGTGAGCTGCCGGAAGGCTTCCCCGTCTTCAGGAGAGAAGTTCTGCCAGCCTGAACCTCGGTTTGCTGGAAAGGTGAGCACTCCCGTAACTAGCTGGGGGTGTGGGCAGGGCCTGACTAGAAAAGCCTGACTGACTTCCACCATTATACCTGCAGAGCACACGAGGCGGAAAAATCAGAGCCAATTTACACACAGCCATTCAAACCCGAGCCTTGGAGGAGGCTTGGGAGGCAGGCAGAGATAGGAGATCCAGAAAGCCTCCTGGACGAGGCCACACCTCTGCATAAATCTTCACGGGGAATCCAAGATCTAAGCTATTTCTCAACTCCTAAGTAAGGAGTTTACAGAACAGGATTGAAGGCCAGCGAGTGAAATGAATCCCCAGACAACCTGGGCTGAACTTGCTCCACAGAGAAGTTCGGAGCTACAGTTTCTAAGGCTGTTCACAGTACGTGATATCAGCACTAATGCAGACATGTAGAGAGTATCATGTGTGTGAGAACATAATTAACTTGAGTCGTGTCTAAAGCAGAAATTAAGCTGTCTAAAAAGCAGGTTTACGAGGAGGATCACAGGGAGATGCCCTGAGGGCTGACTGCTCAGCAAGAGATGAGATACAGGATTCCATTACGCTGTGGCCTGAGAAGGGCAGACTTTGACGCTGAGCAGGTCCACGAATGAGTAAACCACTAAAAACCAGTTGTTCTGCTTGCTCTGTGCTATCGCGGGGTCTCAGAGAGCTTTGGGATCTTCACGGGTTACCAGATATAGCAGTGCACACACAGCTTTGGAAGCTGTTTGGAAACTCCACAGCTGTAAAAGGCTCAGGAGACAATCAGCCAGATGTTTTTTGGTTTGTTTGGGGCTTTCTTGGCATTTTTTTGGTCATTTTTGTTTTCTCTCCCACCCCCCCAACTTTGATACTTCCTCAGTAGCAGCCAGTTATCTATTCTGTGTCAGGAGACACCAAGGGACCTGCAGTAACTGAGCTATGAATCAACAGTACCGTGGCTCCAAGAAGAGATGCTTCAAGAACCAAGGTCTCACCTCTTTGCTTTCCTCTGCAAAGCAAAGGGGAATCGTGCATCCTCTCCGTGAGGACTCTTCCTTTCAGGGCTGGACTGCCATATACACAGAATCCCGACATGAAACATGCAGGTTTTTCGTGCCCCCTGACAGATCTCTAACACTGCAAAGACATTACAACTTCAACAGCAGAGCAGCACCCACAACTGCTGTGCTTAACACCAGTGAAAACATGGAAGTGTTCCGTCTTCCCTCCCCACACAGGAGGAAAACTGTGCGTGCAGCCCTGAAGATGGTGTGCTGTCTGACTTTTCCTCGTTTTTTCAGTTCTCCCCAGGCCTGCCTGGACTCACCTGATAAGACATGAATCTTCATTCAGAAGACCTAAGGAGCAAAACAGCTCCAGAGGAAAGGCTGCAGAATGAATGCCTCATCTGCCCTTCTACCTGCTGCGGTCACAGACTTTTATTGTTTCCTCCCCGGCTTCCAGTTTCCTCCCTGCAGCCAGGGCACACAGAGGGGCCACCACTACCGCCTGCGCAGTGCTCACAGAGTGCAGGCAGGGGACATCACCTGCCTCTGCACAGGTAGCGCAGCAGAGCCTCGGAAATTAGTCAGCTTGCCCAGCACAATAGGAAACTGGAGCTCGGTCTCAAAAACCTGGTCGAGATTCATAATGGGGCAGTCACAGCTTCCCTTCCTAGGATTACGTGTCCTCCTCGAGGCATCGTATCTTTTGTTAGCACAGGACCTCTGATAAAGATTGGCAGAGAAAAGCTGATCCCCGCTGCCTGGGCCAAGACATGTTTTGTGGGAAAGACCAGGTGCCACCCACTCTGGCTCCACCGGCAGAGCTCTTGGCAGGCATCCCCCTATCTGCCTCGCTCCTACGCATCTCACAGGCGGACAGCAGGCACCCGCCAATAGTCAGGGGCCAGCCCGTCCAAACCTCCCTGCAGCCTGCTAACGCTGCCAGCGCCAGATTAATGATGTACCTGAGCTGTGCTCCTGGACACGTGCCCCTGCAACCCCTGCCACCAAAGGCAGATTTTGAAAGTGCTGCTCTGGCTTCCAGAAAGCAGTCAGAGGGCTGTGATGGGACACCAAAGAGCTGCCGACCAGCCTTGGGAAGGATGACGTCCTCAGATGCTCCCCCTTACACAGCACCTGAGCCTTACTTTGTTAACAGCGATCCCAAGAAACACCAGGTCCTGAGCAGGTATTGGCTGCAGAGGCTGCACCTCTGGCACAAAACACCCAGGTTTTGCCCGTCTCCAAACCATGAGTTTTGCCCACTTTCTGCAGCACGAGCTTACCAGAACACGGAGCTCACGTCGCGGCTTATCAGACGGGCTTGTTTGATGGGTAAACACGCGCTGGGGTGGCTTACCGGATCGGGGCCAACACGCTTCCCAACCTCCACGGCCAAAGGCTTCGGGATTAGGAGGATATGCAGGAGAGAGGCGAGGAACCCCCCACCTGCCGAGCGAGGGCTGGTCCTACAACCAGCATTACGGGCACTGCTCTCGAAGGGGCTCTCAGCCAAACCCAGGCTTTCCCCAGAAAACGGGGAGGGGATGGGGGGGCTGCATTGGGAAACCCTCGGGGAGCCCAGGGGAGGCGTGGGGGGCGAGGGGAGGAGGAACTGAGCCCTTGAAGAAGGGTTGATCCCAGCCTCCCTCCTCCTCCTCCTCCTGGCAGCCGAGGCTGCCGGGAGCATCCCCACCAGCCCCCTCCTCTACCCGCAGGCTTCCCCGACACCAAAAACCTCCCCCTTTTTTTTTTTTTTTTTTCCGGGGCGGCCCCCAAACCACCAACTGGCCCCCCCCCCAAAAAAAAAAAAAGGATGAAAATTTAATCGAAAAAAATAAAAACGAATTTTAAATAAATAAATGAGTTTTAAAAGGCTTAAAACAGCACAGCGCGGCACCCGGCAGCTCCCCCTCCCCCCAGCCACCCGCGGATGATGCAAGGGGCGCCCCCTTACCGGGCGCGGCGGGAGCGCGGATGGCGGCGGCGGGAGCGCGGATGGCGGGAGCGCGGATGGCGGCGGGAGCGCGGGGTTAAGAAGAGCCCCGGACCCCCCCCCACCGCCCCCGAGGCCACGCCCACCCGGCGAGGGAGGGGGCGGCACGGCGCGCGGCGATTGGCCGAGGGGGGGGCGTCGGCGGGAGGCGGGCAGCCAATGGGCGGGCGGCGGGGGGCTGCCCGCCGCAAGATGTCGGCCGGCCCCGCGGCGGCGCGAAGACAGGGCGGGGGGGGGGGGGAGGGGAGGGGGCGCGGGGCGCTTGTGGGATCGGTGTAAAAATATCAATAAAGAGAAATGTAATTAGAGGGGATTTGTCTTTCTGCGTGATTCATCCCCGTGTGTCGCACGTGGTCCTTGTGATCGAAGGAAATAGCTCTACGCCTGTGCGTGCAGATGGTGTGCAAACAGGCGTGCTGCGGGGTATGGGGCGCTGTATAAAAATAAAGGGTAAGGGGCAGGGTGGTTCGGGCAGTGGTAAAAAGAGGAGTGTGAGGCGGGATGGGGCCGGCCTGAAGCTGAACGGGCAGCCTTGGGGTTACGGAGAGGCCTCCCGGGTAAGGAAATGGAGCGTGAGTGGAACGTGGGGCGAGAATTACGGAAAACAAACAAGCCCCCCGACAAACAAACCCCCACGCAAAAAAAAAAAGAAAAATCAGGAAAACCACTGATCAACGCAGAACAAATCAAGAGAAAGGTGTATCAGCCGTAAATAAAAGCAACATTGAGGCAGCTGTTATGCCACATACACTAAAAATGCAAACTCAGCTCAAAAAAAAACCCCACATTGAAGAATAAATGCATTGCCTCTTCCCCTGCCTCCACCCGGACCAAAATAAATGTAAAACCTACATCAAATCCTACGTTGTTATCCTCATTTTCCTAAAGAAAGACTTACTTGAAAATACAGCTGTCAAACAGGGCGATTATTTACTTTAAACTGCAGTTTGCCTAGCTAGTTACGTCTGAAATATGCATGTGAAGTTTGGTTTGCACAGGTGACCATTAGCACCGCTGGGAAAGCGCCAATTGGAAAAGCACGTGGGAGCAGACCCTGGCTTGTATTTGATGCTGCTAAATTACAGAATGATTCCTCGGGTCTGAAACACGGTTACAACTTCCAGAAAATGGGTGCAAATCTTGGAAAACTGAAGGCGTATCCACCGAGCCCAAGGAGGGATAAGCCACACCTTTTCTCTTTCTGCCTTTCAGGAAGGAAAGAGAAAAGAGGCACTGAGTCAGCTCTTCTGTCTGAAGAAGTGCCAGCCTGGTAGCAGCCACTGCAAGTTCAGGCAGATGGGCGTTGAGATAGGAAAGTGACAGTACAGATGGGTTTGCCAGATCCTTCAAACTGCGAAACAGATACCTTGGAGAAGACTTGTAAGACCGAGTGACAGCACTAGGTACATTGGAAACTATCTGAACGTAAGGTGTGATGCTAACAAGAGCGCCATCTGTAATGGCACCACCGCTCTGTACTCAACAGCTGATCTCCTTCACTGTGGCAGCAGCCAGGTGAAGGTAAGCTTGCAATATTTACAGAAAATGGGAGTTCTGTCTTGCCGTTGCTATTAGTATCGTTAAAATCAGTCACGGTGGCTGGAAATGAATATACAAAGCTTTTCTGACCCTACTGCATCCTAATTAGACCAGTACGACCGAGCACAATCAGTGGGGCACTTAGATTAATCTTCAAACCAGCCTTGTGAATAACTCCCATAAACCAGCAATTCGCTACCAGTGTCATAAGTGGAGCCCCTTAAACCATTTCCTGAGATTCAGGAGCATCTGCCAATACTTCTCACCTAAGGAAAAAGGAGTTGCTGAAAGGGTTGGTGTATAATAAAAATTGTTTGATCTGCAAAGCAGTGATGTGGTGCTGACCAAAATATTAAACAACTTGCTTAGAAATGGCAAAGATTCTTGTTTCTCATACCAGTGATGGTATGAGGAGAAAGATGCTTGTTGGACATCTGCAATCAATGACCGAAGGGCAAATGCTGTTGTGGTAGAATCCCTAATGGAGGAAGATCGGGTAGAGAAGTTCTTTTTGTGAGCGAGTAATGAAGTGATCCAAAGAACCAATGTGCACTGGTGGTACCCAAAACCTCTTTGGAAAGGGAGTGCACGAGGCAATCGCATGAGCTCAAGGAAATATTTTTATATAGAGGGAGGAAAAAGCAGCCAAAGAGGAGCCACTCCAGATTTTATTTTAACTGAGTGGGAGAGACTGCAAACAATTTGGAGGACAATCACAGTTCAGAACAGTCTTTGACAGCCTGGAGAAATGAGGTGGCAAAGTAAAATAGGACGTTAGCCAATAAGGACACATGCAAAATTTTACAGCTAGGCAGGAGCAATGAGCTTCTGGAGCAACCACTATCTGGACAGCAATTGTGTAGAATGGAATGTATGATTATAGTGTCATGCAAACTCAATGCAAGTCAACAATGCCCCACTGTTGTGCAAAAAGCAAACATCATACAGGGTTATACAAACAGGAATATAGTCTGCAGGACACATGGCACCCAGCACTGGTGCGCTTAATTGAGGTACCATGTCCAATCTGGTGTGCTGAATTTCAGAAAAGATAGGGCCAATGTGGGACATGGTGTGTAGTGCACAACAAGTTGTAGAGGGAAACATGACTCAAGAGGAAACACTGAAGAACAGAAAACTGAAGAGGGGCAGAACTGTCTCCAATTAGGTAAAGGGCAATAAGGAAAGGGATAAACCACTTTTCAAGTTCCTTCAGAACAGAAGGAAAGTGGAGAAGGTCAAAGTTGCAGCAATGAGGATTTAGTCTGGCCATCAGAACGACAAAATTACTCAGGTTGGAAAGGACCTGAGGAGGTCTTCAGTCCAGCCTACTGCCCAAAGCACAGTCAGTCCAGAGATCAACCCAGGTTACTTGAGCGTTGAGCAGTTGGGTCTTGAAAGGCTCCAAGGACAGGGCCTGCAGTCAGTCCAGTGCCTGGCTGTCCTCACAGGGAAAATGTTTTCCCAGCGCCCAGGTGGAACCTCCCCTTTCAGTTGATGACCTCAGTAAAGATCATGGCTTCTCTACTGCCTGCAGGCATAAGGAGGCAGCTGCTAGGTTCCCCAGTCACCCCTTCCCTTGGCTGGGCAACCCCACAGGGCCACCGCTCCAGCCCCTGAGTGTCTCAGAGCATCCCCCCAATAACTCCAATTTACTGATGACTTTTCCACATCGGGGGCCCAAAACAGTATGCAGTATCTACACGTGACCTAACAAGTGCTGAGCAGAGGGGAGTAGTCACTTCCCTCAGTCAGCTGGCTGCCCCTGGTCATAATGCTGAGGATGCAGTTGGACCTATGCGCTGCTGGGGCGTGCTGTGGCCTCACGTCCAGCTTGTTGCCCTCTGCCACTCTGAGGGCCTTTCCTGCACATCCATTCCTCAGCCAGGCACTCCCCAGCTTGTGACCTGTCAGGGGCTTGCTCCACCCCAGGGCAGGACTTGGAGTCTGTCCTCATTCAATTTTCAGGTTTCTGCAGGCCCATCCCCTCCACCCCATCCAGGTGCCTGTGGAGGACTGCCTTGCCCTTTACTGCGCCAGGCACACCACCATGGTTTGGTGTCATCCACAAACCTGGTGAGGGCACACTCATTTTCTTCTCTAAGTCACTGATAAACAAAGTGTTACAATGGGACAATTACTAGGACAGACAGACACCTATGGCACTACACTTGTAACGAGCCTCTGGGGAGGTTACGACCCTCTAAGCCCAATGATACAGTCAGTTTTTCACCCATCTGACAAGTCACCCATCCAGACTTCAAAAACATAGCTTGGGTAGAATGGAAGACTGTCAGAAACCTTGCTCAAGTCATCTCCTAGTCCTAAACGTAGGACATCAACCATCACTTTCCCTTCACCTACAGATCTATGCCCTTTGTTGAAGATGGCCTTTCCGAAAAGTGTTAAAGTTGCCACCATGTGTGTGTTTGAGACTTACAAACAGCTAAAGACCAAAAGCTCGTCTCCATGGAAGGTAAGCAAGAAGGGCAATTAAATGTCTCTTTGTTGTGGTTACCATGGTCACATGAAAGGATCAAAAATCATGAGTCAAACCCCTCCAGAACAAAAAGGCCAGTCCAGACGTTAATGAGGCTACTACTTGGTTAGATTTTGGCCTGTCTTAGATTTTGGAATTTCCCTTGCCCATCCCCAGCCCAGCAACAATTACTGCAATCTTAAAGTCAGTAAGGCTGTCTGCTCACTTTCCATTTGTGCTCCCTCTATCAAATTTCTTCCTCCTGCAGCTACAGATTTTTTTTTTCCCCTCCACCAACACAAGTTCCATGTTCACTAAAGAGAAAGGAGGAAGAGAAAGTGATGGAAGATCCAGGACTGTTCTGATCTGTGCAGCTCTATCAACTTTCTTTTAACAAAAATGGCATTAGCTCTCAAGGGGAGACAGGTGGGCAGGAAAGGGAGAGCTCCCTGGCTCTTCCTGCAGCCCTCAGGCCCAAGAGGCATGCTGGTGCACCAGGCTGCAGTGGCAGAAGCTGCCTCCCTCCTTTCTCCTGGCTGGAATCCCAGACAGCTCCAAGAAGAAAGGGAGAATGAATGGTCTGAAATACAGCCAAAATTCAGCTGCATAGGTGGCAACATTTGAAGTAAGTCAGGCGCTGGCAAAAGCACAGCAGGCCTAAACCTGGCAGACTACACGGTTTTCTGTAAAAAAACTGAGGGGCAGGAATACTGGCTTGACTGCTGTGTGCTGCCTTTCTCCCAGTTTGCCTTGTAGCCACTAAAACCAGAGCAGGAACTTTTTTTTTTTCTTCAGACCTAACTAAACGAGCAGCTTTGGAAACTGTGACAGCTAGAAGCAAGTCAGTGACCTCCAGCACACTGATGGTGCTCAGGAAAATAGCACTCTGCATGCCTTCTTCAAAACTGATGGAGTTTGTCCCAAAGGAATACCTGAACCATTAAGTTCACTTGCCAGTGGGGACAGCTGTCAGAGCTCTAAGTATTTTTGAGGTACTTGGATCAAAGGGGCAATCGTACTCACGCAAACTCTTTCACAGGGCTCCAGCTCACCTGAGAAGTTGCTGCCTGCCGTTTCACCAGGAGTTATCACCTTTCTGCTCTGCTGATGTACGAATGCATGTAACTTGTCTTTGGTCCTGTCAAAATAATGGAGTTAGAAAGCAAACACCAAAACCACAGCTACAAGAGAAGTGCTGAACCCGATGATCACTGGAACTGGAGCACTATGTAGTCATTTGTGCCTCAGCTGACAGAGAGAAGCACCGCATTTCCCTTTCCCACTTTGTGTATGTTGAAACAAAGACACTGGCTACCAGAGCGTTTGTTGGCATACCTGGTTTGTTAGCTCTCACCATTCAACCCATTCTCATAAATCTAATTTTACAGTTGAAACAGAGCAATTGAATTGACACCTTTTTGGCAGTAACTTCCAGCAGGAAGATGGAGGACAAAGAGGAACCTTCTGAAATGGTTCTGTTGCTGCTGCTGCTGCAACAACGGGTGAAGATAGTAGTCACTATTGGCTCTTCTTACTGGAGGTTACAATTTTACAAGAAATTAAACATGACATGCATTACCAGGAGATTAGATATTTATGACTGATGAGCGCATTGCTGACAAGGAAGAATCATCCACATAGTTCAGGACACGTGCTGTTTCCTCATACATGTGGATTTAACAAATCAAAAATTGCAAACAAAAAAACTGGAGACATTTGTAAATAAGTATGACAAATAAAATTGGCTAATTGAATGAATTCAGAAATACTCGTACAAAGTTTTAGAAAGCATCACGTGTCAATTCAGGATTGAGATGCGCTGATAGTTCTACAGATAGTTGGCTGCAATTTTTTTTTTTTTAAATGGAAATTCACGCATTGCAAGGTAAAGTTATGCACTATAGTAATACAGCTCTGCTTCGTCCTTGCACTGAATAGTAAATTAGCACAGCTATAAATATTCTCTTCTGTGACAGCTTTACCTACTAGGTATTACTTCCTTACCAGCTGAAGTGAGTGCACACCAACTTGGCTCCTATTTTCGAATCTGACTTTTCCAAAACAGGACATTTTTTCAGACCAGTCATAAATACCACAACCACTGGCAATTACCAGTGCTTGGAGAACCAAGTGATTAACATTCCCCCATCTGCTATGAAAGCAGTTTCAGTTCTAGTATGTTAATGATGGCATATTCAGTTTAAGCTGCAATTGTAAAAGTAAGACAGCGGGTGTTAATCATTGTTGTCCATTGCCAAAGTTTTGCAGCCTGAGCCATGCAACATCAGGAAAAATCATCTTTAACAAACTATGTCCTCTCTGTTATTAATTTTCTCAGGTAAACATGTTTTCTGTCAAAAATGAGCATTCTTGATCTCTGTAGACCACCACAATAGAAATTTACAGGATTACTCAACCATAGCCCTTACCAATTAAAAAACAAGCAAAACAAAGCACAAGACCCCAAACAAATAATAAAAAAACAACCCACCAACTCCAAGTTGTACTCTTTTGATACTTCATCAAGTATATATGGTTATTTTTGTTTTGAATTAAAGACATATTCCACCAGCCCTAAAAAACAAGTCAAAGAATCACTTGAAAAAGTAGCTCAAGCCAGCCGCTGAGGATTTGAAACTTGTAGTCTGTCCTCATCAGTCATTTAAAGAGCAGCATCCCATCTAAAGGAAAGGGATAATTTTTGTCAGATTCTTATAAAAAAGGCTTTATTTTGAACAAATTTTCTCCATTTGGTTTTACAGTCTCAACATACATCATATTCATGGACAAGCAGCATTTTCACAGAATAAGAGCCAAATACAAATAAGAGGAAGCCATTTGGGATTAACAGTTTCAACCTAATTGACTCAGACTTCAGAAAATACTGTATGCTGTCACTTATTTGAGGTAAAGAAATTCCATAAATTAAGATCCACTGTTTAACAGAAGAGCCAACAATGAATTATCCGTATGACATAGGTACCTTTTGGGCAGAGGGGAAATCTTACTCTAAGACAACGGGGTCAACAACAGAGTAAGGAAGTGGGATGATTTCCTACCTTTGTATTGGCAAACCAATCCAGTTTGGACTACCACATTTAGTTAACCAAATTTGTGCAGTTTAAAGTTTGAAATTTGATGAATTTTACTGGTAGGTTCACCTGTAAGGCTGTGTACTAACTGAAGCTTTCCCACGAGCTTGGTTTATGTGCTGAATGCTGGCACTAGCCAGGCTATCAGGTAACAATCAATCAATGTACAAGTTGTATCCCCCCCCCCCCCCCAAGTATTCAATTAAATCCATTGCTTTCTTGCTTTCAGTGCTCTTTATGACATATTCCAGTTATGTGGTGAATTTTTGGGTAGCAATCAGACCATAAAAGGAAGCATTGGGTGGAATTTCAGACTGCTTTCTTAATTAAAAAAAAAAAAGTAAAGGGGGGTTAGAAATTGGTTTTCTGCTATTTGTTCACACAAAAAAAGCACCTGCTATTTAGCAGTGTTTAGATAAACAGATGAAAGCTATTATAAGGACACATTTAAATTAACTTGTTTATAGAGCACATTAGTTTTTGTTGACAATCCATATAAAAAAGATCTTGAGCATCTGTAAATAGGAATGACATTATATTAGATACCGTGTTAAAAAAAACATTGGCTCTTCTCACCTCTTTGAGCTTGAGATTTAAATTAGCTCACTAATAATTCTAAATCTCACTGAAGAAGAAATGGAATTGGATTAATATCCTGCAAACAAGAACTGCGTTAGAAACGTTCAATTCCTAATACCTAGCAAAAATACCACAGGTTTCAGTTCAGCCATCTATTCTAGGCACTGTTCAATTTCTTTCAGTGAAAAAGAAATGATAATTTGATTTACGTATCTGCAACAGAATGTAAACAGTGAAGCAACCTTCATGTAGAGATGAATTTCTTTTAAAAAGTTACTGGCAGAATAAATTCCACAATCTGTTTGGTTAAACCATCCAGTACAAAGAAAATAAATTCAAATGGAATTGGTGCAAGAATGTAGTTCCAAGAGGTAAAATATATATATATATATATATATATATATATTTAGACAAGCCCACTTTTCATTATCATTTGGTTTGCCAACTCCAAGTTTCTGTGAGCAAAATGGTTTTGCACTTATTTTGGTGACAGAGACGCTGCTTTTGACACTTCCATATCCTTTATATTTCTTTTTTTCTTTTTTTAGTAATCAAGATCTATCACTTAGCAAGTTATTAGACTGAGAGTTAAAGAAGCACTAGTAAATTCTCTCACATTGGAAAACTATGCTGTATTAGGTAGTTTCATGTATGTGAAGTGTATCTTGCAGAAATATGACCAAATTTTCATGCAATGTCGCAAACTGAACAAAAGCAGACATGAATGAATTTAAACTGCAAGTCAGCCATTGTACAAACAGTCTCTAGAGATGTTTCAGCAACATTTCAATTACAGCTTTAACTCCTTAAGGGATACACAGCCTATGATATATAGCTATTGTGCAATTCAATGGAAGAAGTCTTTTTTTTTCTTTTTTCTGAGGAAACTGCCATCTGTCCATTATCTTTTTATCACACTTCAGACCTCATGAAAAATAAAGCTAGAAAAAAAATATTTTCCACTAGCATGATAGTTTGCTATCATTTCGAAGGCTAGTGAAATGCTTTTTGTTAAACAACAGCTAGGAGAACATAGAATGAAAAAAAATCAGTCTGTTAAGCAATTTGGTCCTCGTATTTAGGACCTTTTATTTCCTTCAATAGCTCCTATGTATCCTGTTGCATGGAACATGAGTTTTTAAGAAAGAAACACACTTGGCCTGTTAGGAATCACTGCGATAAAAACATTTTTTGTTGTTTTTTCCCCCCAACACACGCTGCACTAGGTAACTTTCTAGCCAAGACAAGGAATTTAGTCAAGAATCATAAAAAAAAAAAACCCTGAACTATCAACTCTGTCACTGCCAGGAGTAGCAACTCAACTACTCCAGAGCGCTTAGAAAATAGGCTTTAGATTTTACACCAAGAAACTGGATTTATTGTAAATGCCACAGTCACATTGATAGACAGAGCACAGACTTCTGGTAACAAACAAACATACATTTTTGTAACTAAGCATATCTACTTGGTAAATAAATGCACTTCGCACAGCCTTCCTTTTAAATGTGCCTAAACTAACCTAAATAAGCAGACAGCATAGCAGAAAAGGGAAACTTATGTAACTGTTTCTTAAGCAGTATATTATTTTTACTATGTATATAATATTTTATATTATATACACACACATTTTCATCAACAGTTCAAATCATACCCAAATAAAAAATAAAAATAAAAAACCAAAAAACTGGCGCTCCTCCAATACATTTACCACCTTTCCCTCAGGCATAGTATTAATCCAGGTATTTGTCAAGATAGAGGAATGACAGTTAAAAAGACTCCCCCCACAAGAAACAAGTTACACAAAGAATACTGTATCACTACAAATTTTTATTCAGAAGCCCATCTTTAAAAAAAATCTCATTATGAACTTGTTTGGTCAAACTACAACACTTTCTAGCAGACATACAGTAAAAATGGCATGGCTCAGAATCGACCGGATCTTTCACGATCTCTTGACCGCCTCCTGTCGCGTTCGCGTCCTCCTCCTCCACCACCACCACCTCCACGACCACGATCTCTGGATCTAGACCGACGTTCACGGGACCTCGACCTGGATCTATGCCTTCAAAGAAAGTTTGAACATTTTATTGTTTCACCATGTTCAGTCACTCACTTGCAGTGCGATGCAGTGGAACATTTGAGGATGAAAGTAATGGCAGAGAAGAAAGACAACAGGGGATTACAAGTACTGGTAAATTGGCACTCAGACTGTGAAACCACGTATTTCCTCTGTACTGAACAAATGTTAACACCGAGGAGGCAACACATACTGTGAAAAGACTCAACTGTTCACTGCCAGTCACCCATTGTAATCCACGTACAAAACTTAAGGCATGCAGAGGAACCAAATGCACTTTTGTGCAGCTGCTAATTGAAGCAGCAAGAAAAGGGGACACCTGCTTTTGCAGATATGAATAGCTCTTAACTACACACAGGATAAGCCTACAGCTGTTTACAAGTCCAGTTCTATTAAATCAACTGCATTAACTAGCAGTTCAACATTAAGTTCTCTTCTGTTTGTTTTCCCCTTCCACTTCCAGAAGCCATCAATGTTTGCAGATAATCTTCTCTGCCTCTAGGGTTGATGAATTAAACTCAGGAAGAAAGCTAAAACCACACAGACAGAATGTACTGCTAGTACAGCTACTCTGATGGATTTATATGTTTTCTGTAACAGAAAAAACAAGTAAACACTACAGTTTTCAATAGCTGTAGAGCTAAAAAGATCATGGAAACAAATGCTCCAAGTCTAGGTTTACAGAGTATTGTTCCAAACCAAGCTGTTTTGGGATGGGAGTATAAATGGGGACAAACTTTACTCTGACATGGACACGCACACAAAACTCTTGTGTATCACTGAGCTTTAAAATTAATAAATTAACCTATTTTTCAGAAGTTCCAGTATACGCTTCCTGTTTCCACTTGAAACTTTGATGCGTGTCGTTCTGTGTAGCATTGTTTTCAGGCCATTTTATTCTATACAATCTACCTGCAAAGCCCAACTGATGCAAGAACTTTTTTTTTTTAATATCAAACTTTTACTGATAGCATGTGACACATTCAGCTTCACAAAGAATTTAAACAGGGCCAATAAAGTCCAAACTGTATGGAGGACTCAAGTATTGTATTTGTTTTACCACAGATTGAAATTGGGCTACAGGTAAAACAATCATATTCCAAAGCCAAACATGCAAGTCTGATCTTTCTTGCAATAAAAGACTGATGTACTAATGCCTTACTAAGTCAGAGAAACCTAGATTCAGATTCTTAAGAGTGACCAAAATGTTAAGATGACCATATTTTGTCTTTTTTTTTCCCCACACAAATCATTCAAGCACCCTAAGAGCTTATATTTATACTTAAATCAGTATTATATTGTGATATTTCAGGAAAATATTTAGGCACGAATACATGTGCCTAAGCAATTTAATCTGAATTTCCAAAGTTAAATTTGTCCTCACAGATTCTAAGATACTACCAATTAGAGACATTCATATGAAAAAACATTTTCATAATCCCTCTGTGATTCAAAGGCAAAGTTGTGCTCTACCTAAAAGCAAACCCAAGAATTTTCTTTGCTTAGCCTAAACGACACATTCCTAAAAATAAGGAGTTTCAATCCAGCTCAAAGCGAGCCATCCATAAAAAGGATGTCACAGTAACAGCAGTGGTATAAGCTTTTCTACATGGTTCCTTAATGAATATGTAAGGTAGTATTAATATTAACCTCCTGTTACTCAGAAACAAATATTGGCTAGAAAAGCCAGGCATTAACTCTTAAATCAGACTAGGAGAAATAGTAAAAACACACCAGGTCCTGAATTCATCCACAGATATGCCCGACAGAACCATAACTTCAGTTGTTTTACAGACTCATTCCTTTGTTCTAAGTTGGTCACTTGATGCCCTTGACTGGTATAAGCCAGAAAAAGCAAGAGAGGATTTAAGTTTAAAGGTTTGTCTCCAAAATGTTCAGCAACTGATCTATAGTTTATCTATTTTAATTGTGTTTAAAAGCAAACTCACTTTTTACGACGACGCCCATACAACTCGCGTCTCAACTCTCGAGAAATGGGCTTCAAATGCATGAAGTTGCAGAAACCTCCTCGTGTACACTCCCTGAAACAGAATTCAAAGATGGTGTAGAGCTGAGAATTTTCAGCTAAATCAGTTTGCCCTAAACCCTACCTAGTAGACCTCCAGCCATTTAAAAGTTAATCACCTCTTATATAAAGAACAGTAAATCACCATGATCATTTACTGAAACTGACTAGCTCCTAGATCAAAATGCAGAAGATGGCAAACATCAAAATGCTGCCTGCAGATCCTCCTGGTAACAGAAGGACATTGATATAATGTTACCTGAAGCCTTTTTTTTTTTCCCCTACCCTAAGCTACACATAAAACCCACACCCAAGCAACCACCTGGTCTGTGCAGGCATTTCAAGGTAGGCCAACAGGAAGTCACTTTTTACCCCATTTCATATTGACGGCAACAGGCCTCTCTGAAGTCGGTCACAGGTGAAAGCTCAGCATGAATGGGCTGTCCATTAAACCAGCGATTGTTCAGGTCAATCACAGCCTTTTCTGCATCTTCTTCACGGCGAAACTAAAGGCAAAATTAACACATTTACTCAAGTTATAGAGAAGCAACAAGAGAAGCAACAGCAGTAGATTAAAGACTCCTGTCAAATCAGTTTTGCGGTACCTGTGGCCTAAGGCTAGCAATCAAACTACGAGCTACTTACGAGTTCCTGGGACAGTCAAATCAAAGGTAAAAAATTTAGCTTCAAATCCTGCTCAATGGAAAGCTAATCACAACACCAACATTATGTTCTTTGTTATGTTCTATTTGGTCTTTTTAGTTTTGCAGCTTGCATTACAGAACATAAGAACACTGTCTTCTTATTACAACTTTAAGCAAAAGCGAATGCTTTGGAGTACCTTCCTATATTGCCAATGAGCTAAATGTAATAGAACTTTTTCAAGCATTTAAGAGAAATTAAGAGAAATCAACATGAGAACCAAAGTTCTCATTCATTTAAATTATGATGACCTACACAGACAAGAATTTTAGGCCTCAAAATACTTTCCAGTTAAGGGAACGTACAGTAAAAATATTCAAACAATCTCGCTCATCCTACCCTGCTTTAAGGTCAGTTTCGACCTTAAACCAGCCAGCTGCTGCCAAAGGTAAACTGGCTACAAGAGGTTTTGTTTAATTGTGAAGTCAAAAAATAAATGTACCTGTTGAAAATGAACCTCTGCTCATAGTGAAGCGCTTTAAAAGCAGCATGATGGGAAGAAAGACCCACAATTTATCTTGGCAAACTAAGCAGTCCATCAGTGGAGACTGTTGATTCTACTATTTTCACATTCCAATTTATATTGAGAAGTTGGAGAGAAGTTTAGAACCTGAAGACCTTCACAAAAATTACATTATTAAAGCACCAGTAAATACTATTCAATGCATAATAAACATTTCTTTTTATCCTACCTTTACGTATACGTTTCCAACTAGATGGTCTCCAAGGTTATCACAAACATTCATCTCTTCAACCTCGCCGTATTTTTCTTCCATTTCTGTGAAGACCTCCTAAACACAAACCAAACAATTAAAAAGTAAAATCAAATTTTTGGGACACATTAGATAAAATACAGAAGTAACACATTTAACTTTTATTAAGTACAAAAGGAAGTTGTTCTTAAAAAAGTCTTCACATATCTCATTTTAATATTGGTACTTGCTTGGCCTGTTCTGTGTCCATCTCTAAGCACAGCGCTAACAGGATACAATAAGTAGCTACGGAAAACATTAAGCATACGGTATTTAGGGAACACAGAACATGCACTGAAAACACTAAACATAAGTCTCACAGTTACAGTATTTCTTAGATTTATTTCTATACTAAAAATTACATTTTTTTTTTAATTTACAGAAGAGAGGGGATTACAGAAACCAAATGCTACATGGCTTAGGTTGATGATTTTTAAACAAAGCCTACTACTCGCAGTAAAGTTAAAGGCAAACTAACTGAAGGTTATACCAGCAAATACTTAGTATTAAAAGTTTAAAGTTTATACAAACACCTAAGGAAACAAGTCTTTTTGTCTGACTCCATTTACTTGTAATATACACTGAATCTAACTTGCTTCTAGAAATTTGAGAATACTTTGATACATTTGGAACACTGCTTTATTCACATACCTCAAAGAATTCATCATAATGTTCCTGCATCTCAACATCGCTCACTGCACCTGTAAAAATCAAGAGTCATACCGATTAGGGTCTATAATGAAGGAAGAAGAGATTCTGATTATACTACAGAACATAATCTAGAGATGCCGTCTGGAGCATAAAGGACACCATATAGCATTTTGCTAACTAATAGGAATATTAAAAAAATAAGTACGTGTGAACAGTTTTAAGTCCCCCAAAGTATTATGTCAAAACATTACATTGACATGATGAAATCAAAACAAGTTTTAAATCAGAACCAAACTTGTATGCCACAAATTTCAAGGGAGGAAGGGGAAAGGAATTGCTTTGAAATATCATTTCAATTTGATGTACAATCCCACTATCTACCAACAGTTTTACCTAAACAGAAGGCAAGTGCTTTGTCATATCTGTGCATTTCTAAGTATGATCACAATTTAGTGTTTCGCTTCCTATATGCAGAATTTCACTTTAACAAGCCCACCTCTCCATCTCCAGCACATATACACCAGAATTTGGGAGTTCACAATGTAACACAGCCCAGAATTCCTTTATCTTATTTATTTACTTCTAAAGAATTTGCTCAGAAGAGTTATTAAAATGAGTTTCCTCAGTGGTCACAAAGAAGGGTACCACAATGCTTTGTGATACAAAGCAATTTTTTTTTTTTTTATTTTTGTTTGTTTGTTTGAGCATCACTTAGTTTTTCTATAGTCCTGCAAAAGAAGTAATTTAGTGCAAGGTAAGCCAGCCATATAGTCAGGTTAGATTATTTTCATGCTCCAAGCTGGACTTCACAAATGAGTGCTGCTTGCCTGCTGCTATAAGAAACAACGTCAGTTTGGCTGATTTTTCAGAGGATTAAGAAATAAAAAAAGAGTTTCCTTTATTTCTGTCAGTCTACAGCATTTTATGGTAAATTAAGCTGTGTACAGCTTAATGTATTAGCTCTTCAGCAGCTAAGTGGTTTATTAAGATCAAGCGGAGGAGTTTTAAAATGAACCCTGCATTTTATGCTAGAAAAATATTCTAGCCTTTAAATTACAAACACTGCTGTTTTAGTTCACAGAATGTGAAAGAAACTGAGCCAACAAAGCAAAGTTTATTCAGTTCGGGCTGCTATGAAAAAACAGATGCTTTGAGCTCAGGCATTTTTGGCTAACAGTACGACTTGGAAGAACATGACATTTTTTCTTCAAAGTCACTAATAGTAACCAGCCACACTCTGGAACTGCAATTATTTTTCCTTCCACCCAGCTGCCTCCTGAAGAAGGCTACAGGAGGCTTGTCATGTAGTTCAGGCTAACAATGTTTCTGGATTTGAAACATGTTTGCTTTTCAGAGCTTTCTTCTTCCCCACCACTTTGTCACGGTTATACAGCAATTTAAGGAAATACCAAACATTAAACCAGTACTTCTTGACAGTTAATACTTAACTATACTCTCAAGGTGGTGCCAACACCACTTGTAACAGCTTACTCATATCTAAGGATTTATTCATTGACTTCTTTTTAAGATATCAGATAGGGCTCCGAGAGCCACACAGGGAATAATTAATTTTTACCAAATGGACAAGTGCTAGAAGCTTGTCAGGAGATTGATTCCACTGTCAAATTAAGAGATCATAAGCAACAGTTAATGACTACATGAAGGTCCTTTTAAGTGGGAAGCATACATATGCACAGGCTTTACAAACGTTCGTATCCCAGGGCCACCGGTATCTGAACCTTGAGAAGCCCAATTACTAAGTAATATACTCAGAAAAAACTACTGCTGTTCAAAACTAAGGTTAATCCTCTATGATGGCAATAGAAAGGAAGACAGTTAAGCAACAACAAACAACGCATTAAACAGCTACCCAAGTTATTCATTTAAAATACATGCAGTACTTAAGTAGGGACAAAAAATTGGAAAAAAAAGACAGGGAGCTGGGAGTTTCAGCAAACCTACTGATAATAGAGCTCCAGCTCTACCACACAAGGTATAGTTAGGCTCTGTTAAATAACTGCCCACTCAGTTGGATACCAGTATTTAGAAGACTAGAGAATCTGTTCAAGTCAGGACTCTTGCAGCTGTACATTCGAAACAGCTCCACAGCCCAAACTGCTGTAACTGTACAAATTAGTTACCAGCGCATGGAGAATTTAGGGACAGTGGAAATACCCAACTGGGTATTTTTAGTTTACCGAACCAGCATTGACTACTAAGCAGCTACAACAAGAGGGTCTACAAACCAATATAACTGTTTAGGCATCTAGACAAACTTACACAGCTCATTACACATCTAGCTTGACTGTGTCACATAAAACAAGCACAAGTTACTTTATCAGGCTATTATTACTTTTAGAAGCAGAAGACACACTGTTGACTTTTAAGGTAGTGGCTGATTTCACAAAGCATGTCTAATTAAATGCTGGTAACTAATCTGAAGTAGTCTATAATCCAACAGTCAAAAAAGGAATAGCCAAACAAAGCTTTATTACCACACATTCAATATTCATTTCAACAAGAAATATTAGTTAAAATATAACACCGATCCTTTTTGATACTAGAACTTTTAAAATTTAATTTTATTTTAATATGATGATTCAATCACAATGATAGATAAGTAACTGAAGATAAACAATCTTGTTCATTTAACTTCTGCCAGTCTTAGAGTAGGTGTTTCCTCTTTTGTCCATTCCTACCTCATGAGGTGTCATTAAATTAGTTCATGACCATACCCAAATGGCTTCCCCTCCTCTGAAGTACTTTTAAAGATATATTTTCCTAAGTAAATATGCAACTTGGTTCTGGAATTTGAATTTTCAAAGCATGGAGGGAATTTTTAACCATGCACCTATCCAAAAGGACAGCTGCCAAAAGGGAAGCGTTTGTCAGTCAAAGCGTATTCTTCCAAAGTAGACTCTACATGAAAGCTGCATTAACCTAGGACAAATTTCTGCATGCAGTCTGAAGAGTTTCAAAATCAAGTTCTCTTAACAGTTACAGAGCAGGAAATTTGTTCTGGATGAAGTCAACGTGTCATTGTCCTGCTCTTTTAGTCAGTGGAACCGAACGGATAGCATAAAACATACAGAAAAGCATTCCTAGGATGCAAGCAACTGGCAGGGAGAAAGGAGGGGGGAACAGAAGCAGCGCATCGAGACTGCTTTACAGGGGAAATACAATTTCAATGCTTTTCGATTTAATAGATGGTATTCAGATTCCCCTCATAGATTTCAGAGTAGGGAAGAAGGTGAGTGGGACAAAAAAGTTTGGGTCTTTTTTTTTTTTTTTGGACACATTTTTAATGAAATGTGGTCAGTTTGATCTGTTAAACTAATATGGTAGACCAGCTTAAGTCGACACTGAGCTCTGACAATCAAGCCCAGGGAACCAGTGAAGGAACTTGTATGAACTTACAGCGCAAACCGTCAGCAGACTGGGAAGAGTTTTGAGGGTTACGGTAAATGTTCAAGAGGGCAATGGTCTGAAATACAAAACGCAACAACTTTATATTATAGAAAATAATTTTAACAAGAAACTGGTTTCCTTTAGGGTCGCTCTAGCCGAGTCTGTGCTGAAAGAGAGGTGGTTATTCTCTCCCAAGAAGGAGAACTTTCACTTATCTGGTGACCTTTCTGAATCAGCCTAACACTGTAAAGTAATAGAGATCTCATGATACTCCAGTATTGTATTCTTTTTAAGTTATTTTACTGACCAATATTACTACGGAGGGGTTTGCGTGACTTCAGGCAGATATGTAACAGGTATCAACCAAACACAGTATTCGAACTACAGTCATAATTATTTGCTTGAATTTAGTCTTCCTGAATGGTTTTACGGTAGCAAAGCCCCAGGAACAGAAGTAATACAATATCAGAGCATAACATGAAATCTCCATTTTCCTAAAAAAATTAAGATGAAAGAAAACCCAAAGTTTTGGGAAACTTACCGTGCATCACCAATATGCCTATTTTTTTTTTTTAATTTTTTTTTTTTTTGGTTAGATCAAGAATTTGAGAAATGCCTGCAGTTTAACCCTTTAAAGAGAATGCAGTGTTAGTAAGCAAACATTTTTCTTTGCAGTGCAAAAGAGAAATCGCACCAGGTCCAATTTGTGAAATCGTGTTCTGCATTCTGAATTGCACACATTTGACAAGTTCTTGATTTATGCGCAAGAAGAGTTCCATCACTTGTCCTGTTTGCAACAGCTTTATGTCAGCAGCTCAGAAGCCAACATTATTTTCTCATAATTAGGAGTGGGCTCTTTAACACCATTCTTTAAAAAAATTTCTCCAACTGTGGGACTTACAGTGTGAGCCGTCAGCCGTCTGTGCACTGTTTTGGGGGTTACGATAGATGTTTTGAATCAAGATGGTCTGCGGGGAAAAAAAATAAAAAGGGGAATTCTACTGGCTGCTGTGCATATAATAGACAATTGCAAAGAGACAACTTGTTTGCAAACATCTAAAAGTATTATTTTATTCTTAAGGCTTCCTTTTGAATTTGCAGAGTATCTTCCAAAATTGCATCCAGACCATCATATTATGAAAACAGTTTTAATTAACCACCAAGAAAGAGCTGCGTTTGTCTCAACAGCTATCCTCAAAATGGGAGTTGTGAGGCACAGTAACCTAGAACATCAAGCTACGTGGTATTACGGATATGCCTAGCTTTATCGTATTTTCAAGACCGGATTCATTACTGTAAGTCTAGGGGAAAAAAAAGATAGTGTTATGTGCACAGCATACAATACATAATGCCACAGAGTCTAAAATGTTACACCAGACAACAAGGCTTTTTAGGCATGAGCTACGTCTTGTTTTGTGTATCAGGAATTTCTTGGTGGAATTTCTGTTTAAATAATATAATAGCATCATAGGTTCACATGTTTCCGATCCTTCAAATAAGGACAATATCCTTTTAGCCCTTCTGCTTTTTACTTGAAGAATTAGCCCAGGCAGACTTGAAACCTTACATTTGTACCGTTCTTCTTAAAATCAAGTTGTCTGAAAAAACAAACCATGTTTAAGTTAGTAAACTAATATTACAAAAAAAATCCAAATGTCCATATCACTGTAAGCAGCTCAAAAATTGAAATTTGATTACTTAAATACAAGCTCAACGTCAGTTAGTATGAATCGCAGTCCCCAAATAATTTTAGCTTACACATTAATATTAGTAGTCACATTAAGAACTCAGAGCTTAAAGAAATCATAAGGACCAGCAATGTCATACCTACATACGCTGCCCACTTAACACGTACAGAATCTGTAATATCACATTTAAATCACACACGCTTGTTTTTATCATGGGTATGGTCATACCAACCGAAGCTTTGTGCTTTCACGGCCCAGGTTTAAAATAACTACGTTTTAGCCTACAATTGGAGAGAGCCAGAAGCATGCATATAGTTACAGTGTTTCTGCTGATTGGTGGTAATTTGATCACTCTGGATTGCGTGACCTTTCCTAACACAGCCCTTCAACAACGGCTGCACCAGCAATAGCAAGGGAAGATAAAAATGCGTTGGCAGTAACTTCCCATTAGTAACACACTCGTTCTTCTGTTTTCTATCACAGCTGATTACCAGTCGGCATACAAATAAAGATTTCTGTAATGGATCCTAGACGGCTGCCAGGTACGTTACAGATGTTACAATACAGCAAGGCAGCCAAGCACAATGCTGTAGCGATTCCAACACGTCCTGACGACCCACTTCAGGTGGCATTTCTACCTGCAGTTTCTACAGCAAGACTAAAGACAGCAGGGACAGTGGAAACTGTTGTTTCTTACAAAAAGCTGGGTGCAAAGACGTAGCTTTTCTTTTAACATTAGAACAACCACTGTGGAAGCTGTCTAGTTCTAAGTATTTTCTAGCAGCTAATGATTTAAATTCAAGCCTCTATCCTATCCCATTTCAGCATGGTGCCCATGTATGTCAGTAGCACGGAGCAGTTTGGAAAATGGTCAATGTTCTCGTAAACATTATTTACATTAAAAATTAGAGAGTTCCCTTAAGTGGAAAAACTGTTTTTGTGGATGAAGTAACAGCAGCGGCACCCACAGAGCAGCAGCCCAGACAGCCCACCCAGAGCCCTCCCAGCCCACTTACACGTTTACGAGGTTTAACTCGATGAGCGCCATCGCTCTAAGCTCCAGTCTGGTAGATGTTACTTGCCTCCCTCACGCTCCCCAAACCAACACCAGCCCAGGGGACCCCACTAACTTTACCCTTACAGGTAAAACTACTTACAATTCAACAACATCTACAAGTGCTACTACTAATACAAAGCACTCCCAAAGAAATCTATTTACCTGCATACCTTGACAGTCAGCAGTGATAGAAAACAGCAAAGAATACAGCTCTCTGGGTAAGTTTTCTGAAAACTGTAGAGCTCATAATAATAATAGCATCCCTATCATCCACTGCACCATTTTTTAAGTAGATGTGCAGTCATAGGTCTCATCTCCAGTAATATTTAGATAGCCAAAAAGTAAATCTGTCAAGTTAACCGATGTGTATACCCTCAGCAACCAGGCAAGTTACTTTCAAGAAACAATACTTTGACTTTCAAAGGAAGCGTGTAAGTTACTCTTGAAATTTAAGAGCCTGGTCAGAGAGCAAAGGTAATGACAGAAAAGTCACTTTTATTATCTTTTTTTTTTTTTTTTCTCTTATATGCATAAAAGACTTAAGTTCACACCTCTGAGATGGGCGGAACGTGCTGCCACTGTTTGTGATAATGAAAAAAAATCTGGGACGGTTTAAGTGCCTAAACATCACTGAGAAGGCACACTCACCTGAAAGTTAGCACTGGTTGGTCTCTACTACAGGCAAGCTTACAACAGCATCGCTTCCTGCAGCCATTAAGGGTGACAGGAGATAATTAGAAATGCTGGGAGAAGTAAATGGAATACCCCCAAAAAAGCAAAACCCCGTATAAACTGGGGCCAAAAGTGAACTAGTTAAATCTGGAGCTCTGTAATTATTCACTTGTATCTGAGAATCTATGTTTTAAAGTAAGAATATACTTCCACAAAGAAAAAAAAAAGAAAGAAAAGAAAAACAAAAGGAAAACAAACCTGGCTAAATGTTGGTTTGTTGTGCAACCGAGAACATCTGTCTCCATGACGACAAGCTCCAATTTTGAAATAAAATGAACAGTTGACTCTGCAAGTAAAAAACCCAAAGTAGTTACATACTGGAACAGAAAGACGTTAATATGCACTTCCTATAAAACACATGCCCCAAATGCCTTTATCTTGATGTGGAAAAAGTAACAGAAAAAAACAGGAGAGCATTATAGCAAATCCGTTCATATTCATTCCCCTTTATCCCTAATTTACAGCGAGTTACCTAATACATTGCACCTAATACTCAAACCCCAAGTACATTAATGACACCACAACTGACAAAAGAGATCCCAGCTGTTCTACCCTTCCAATCCTCCCGTCTTGTCTTTATGCCAGTTCCATGGTGTGACAGGATGGGAAATAAAGTGAAAAACACTGAAAAGTTACACTGTGAGCTACAGAGTTGCGTCCTAGTTCATGCAGCCCCCAGGTCTAGACAAGAATATGTACTTTCAAAGTGATACAGTTGCATCTCTGAATGTTTTAAAAACCCACCACTTCGAGGTTGTACATTAATGGTACTCTACAGGAGCACTGCCAACAGAACATTGGAAGTAATTCAGGTAAGAGGAAAAAACACGTTAGATAAATGAAGAAGTCATTCTGCTCATGTATATTCCCTAACTAAGCCATTTCCACCAACTAATTATTTCAGGATAAAGCTTTATTCATTTATTTTTACATCAAGGTAATTGCGTCTTTTCTTCAATCAACTACCATCTACCAACAGCTTCAAAACTACGCTGGTTTAGGAATGCTGGTAAAACTCTCACATATATTAGTATAATTCCTGTGGAATGATGAAAGGAAGAGCCATAAGGAGTGTAGTTACCTGAACTGGGAAAACTGAATGCAAAATTCCGGAGGGCAAGAAAACTATTATAGGCTAGACATTTGTGAAGTGAAATATGAGAATTCTCCTGGAAGAAAGATGACTATTCCCGTGTTCATAGTTAATACCACCACCTCTTTCCTCTGTCCATGTGGGGGAGAAATGCAAAGGTGCAAAGCAAATCTGATCTCTAGTAAAAGGCTCTACCGTGAATTGTAATGTGCTTAATATTCAACACTTTTGGAAATACGTTCTGAGCGTTACACTATACTTACTGTTTTTTCTGAACATTATGCTGAAATAAAAAAAAAAATAATAATAACAACTATAAAGTTTTGATATTTGGAGTTGGTGATCTTGAAAGCCTTTGCAAAGATAAATGATTGTCTGGTTTCCAATAACGCTTCGAAGTCCAGCACTTTGTGGAGAGTTCCGCTCGCTTTTCGGACACAAAACGAGCCCGGCTCAGGACTTTCACGCCAAACGACACACGGCTAACGCTGCCGAACTGCAGCACGTTTCGCCAGAAAGGCCGCTACGGCGACACGGGCCCACGCGGGGCTGAACGAACCGGGCCTGCCGCGCGGCAGGGCCACAAAGCACCACGGGGAGAGACAGAGAGAGAGACAGAGCGAGAGAGAGAAGCCTGCGGGCAGGCGGAAGCCACCCGAGGCGCCCAGGCGGGGGCGGGCGAGCGGCGGTGCCGGCGTCCTTGCGGCGGGCGGGGAGGGGAACAAAAGGGGCCGGGGCCGGGGCCAGCCACGAGGCGCGGAGGAAGGGGAACGGGAAGGGAAGGGGAA
>NC_048893.1:113277053-113302674 GCF_011077185.1 Oxyura jamaicensis
GGGCGGGGCCGCCGGGCGCGCGCGCGGCCGCAGCGGGAGCGCGCCCCCTCCCTCAGCGTGGCGGCGCGCGCACGCGCGCTCCGAGGTGGGGGGGCGGGGGGGGGAGCGCGCCCGCCTCGTCTGTTCCCCTCTTCACCCCCACCCCCCCATCGCGTCCCCCGGGATGGGGGGGGGGGGCCTCGGGGAAAGGCGGCGGGGCCGCGGCTGAGGAGCGGGGCCCGGCCCTGAGGTAACGGCGGCCCGCCCCTGACGGACGGCGCCGCTCGGGGAGCCGCCGCCGCTTCCCTGCCTGCCCGCCCGCCTCCCTCCCGCCGCCCCCAGCCCCGCGGGGAGGGTCGGGCGGCACTCACTTGTCCTTCTCGGTGCCGAAGATGGAGGCCAGGTACTCCGCCATCTCCCACCGCCCGCCCGCCCGCCGGACAGCCCGGCGCCCACCGCACGCGTCACAGCCGCCGCGACGGAAGCGCGGCCCCGCGGCGCACCCACCCCTCCCCTCACGCCCCGCGGGGGGAAGGGGGGCAGTGCGCATGCGCGCCGCGCCGCCGCTGCCTGATTGGCGCGCCCCCTCCCCCGCGCGGGTGCCGCTCGCGCCACGCGGTGCCGGTGCCGCGCGTGCGCGGTGCGGCGCGGCGGGCGGTCGCCATTACGGTGCCTGCCCTCGGCGTGAGTGAGGCGTGGGGTGCCCGAAGGTCCCCGGTGTGCCGCCCTGTGCGGTGCTGTACGCGAGCCCGTGAGGCAGTCTGAACGTCCCTGCAGTTAAATGCAGGGAAACTTCATTAGAAGGGGCAAAGGGAGAGCACTAGGCGTGCCTGACGTAGCTACTTCTGAGCGTCCCCCTACAAATCCAGTGAACATCCCAGTAGAAACATAAAGTCTTGCCCCAGCTCCTGCCAAGGGTACAGCTGTGGGCAGCAGGCACTCGCTTCTGCCCGTACTCAGAGAACGTGGTCACAGTCAGGAAGACCCGTGACCTCCTGACACATGTTGTGAGAACGAGCTAACGGACCAGGCTGAAAAGTCGCTGAAGTCAGACGTGAAAAAGCACAAGCACCAAAAAAGCCAAAAAGGCCAAAAAAAAAAAAAAAAGCGTAAAGTTTTGGCCCTAGTCCTGAAGCAGGAGACATCCCATTACTTGCCAAAGTGGTACCCCATTCTGAAGTGCTCTCGTTTGAGCAGGTAACTACCTAGTTCTGGAAGTACCATCATGTTTTAAGATCTAAAAAGAACATATTTACATAAAAACTAATTAGCCAGGGGTTCAAGGATATTGAAAAGCCTCTGATGGATACTGGAGCATGTAATTAAAGGGCTTGACAAAAGGTTTCTGTGATTACAGAAAGGGTAGTGGTGCTGCTTAGAAGCTAAAGGGTCTTTCTGTAGTCAGGCATCAGTACAAAGGACACAGACAAGAAATCTGAGTTAGACTCTTGTTACTACATCCTCAAGGGCTGGAATAGTGATTGATCAAAGCTGGGAAGGTGCAGGTTCTGAAAGAGATCAAGCAAAAACAGATGAGCCGCAAATAAAAATGTCATTTTCATAGAATCATTAAGGTTGGAGAAGACCTCCAGGATCATCTGGCCCAACCATCCCCCTACCACCACTGTCACCCACTAAACCCTGTCCCTAAGCACCATGCCCGACCTCTCCTTAAACACCCCCAGGGACAGTGACTCCACCGGCTCCCTGAGCAGCCCATCCCAATGCCTGACTGCTCTTTCTGAGAAGAAATGTCTCCTAATTTCCAACATGAACCTCCCCAGCGCAACTTGAGGCCGTTCCCTCTAGTCCTGTCAGTAGCTGTCTGTGAGAAGAGGCCGACCCTCAGCTCCCCACTCCTTCCTTTCAGGGAGCTGTAGAGAGCAATAAAGTCTCCCCTGAGCCTCCTCTTCTCCAGACCAAACACCCCCACTGCCCCCAGCCACTCCTCACAGGATTTGTGTTCCAGGCCCTTCACCAGCTTCATAACCCTTCTCTGGACACTCTCCAGGGCCTTGATGTCCTTCTTGTACTGAGGGGCCCAAAGCTGAACACCGTACTCGGGGTGCGGCCTCACCAAAGCAGAGGACAAGGGGACGATCACCTTCTGCTCCTGCTGGCTACGCTATTCCTGATAGAAGCCAGGATGCTGTTGGGCACACTGCTGGCTCACGTTCAGCTGAGCATTGACCAGCACCCCCAGATCCTTTTCCCCTGCACAGCCTTCCAGCCTCTCTGCCCCAAGCCTGTAGCACTGCATGGGGTTGTTGTGGCCAAAGAGCAGGACCCAGCACTTAGCCATGTTGAACCTCATCCCCTTGGCCTCTGCCCATCGATCCCACCTGCCCAGGTCCCTCTGCAGGGCCTTCCTACCCTGCGGCAGATCAACACTTGCCCCAGCTTGGTGTCATCTGCAATTTTACTTTAAAGCAGAGGGTTGCCATCAGACCAGATTCTTTCTAGTCATTTAGGGAAGCCTCATATAATTGTGGGCCCAAAGCTGGAAATTTGAGCTGACTGAATTTAAAATTTTGAAATGGAATAATAATGCACGGGGGAGACACAGATATGATACAACCTGATCAGCGTTCGCAGCAAAGTTTTTGTGTTGCAGTCTGAAAATCACTGCAGAAGAGCAGAACTTATGCATTCGAACCTCCCTCCCTCAAATTACTTTTCAGTTTATGCCATAGTAAAGTTACACTGACATTCTTTTTGGTAGATGCACAACACGATGGCTGGTGTTTGTAGTTTGACAATAGTTTCCACCGACAGTTATAACAATAGAAGTTAAGTTCTGTGAGGCCTTACAAATGAGGCTGTGTTAAAGGAAGAGTAATTGTGATGCAGAAAACAGACTGAGCACTCAGTCTGTTACAAGTAGAATTTGTCTCTTAGGTATTTTGGAATTCTCTGAAGTGTTTACAAATGTGCTTTATTTTGCAGGACGTTCATAGCCCCGCTGTGGTCAATAGGGCTATTCACAAACACACGTGCTTGCGTTGTGCTCTGACAAAATACAAGGGAAACTTAACACCGGGGCCTGTTCTGACAAAGTAGGCCGAATGATTATTTCTCTGCCTGACTCCAAAAGATGTTTAAAATGTGTCTACTTTAAAAACAGAACAGCAATTTTAGAAGCAAATCACTACCTGGACAAGAGTTACGCCCAGCAATGGGAGTTCACTCACTTCCCTGTGACACCCCCTGGCATTCCTCAGCTGGTTTGAGTTGACTTGAAGCCACTGTGGCCATCACAGGGCAAGGACAGTCCTCTTGGCACCACTGTGTGTCCCGCTTTGGTCTTTGTGTACACGCTTCTGGGATGTAACACTCACCCGCTCCCACTGCTCTATGCAGAGGTGACAGAAGATTTCAGCTAGAACTTCTTGCTGCCAGAGGACAGATCCTGTTGCTTGGCTCAGCATTGTGTCTGTGTGCCGGGTAAGGTTTGCCTGTCAGAGGATGTACTTTTTTCCCAACAGTTGCTCGCTGTTGGCCTCCTATTTAGGCTCAGCGCTGCAGTATAAGCTCACAAAACCAGCAGAAACAAAGCCTTGCAAATAGCAGAGTAATTTCCTTCTCATGTAGTGAGCTGAACTGTCTCACTGAGTAGGGGACTAAGGGCCAGAGCTAGCACAAGGGAAGATCAGGACTGCTGCAGCTGTAGCTTGCAGCGAGGGCGATGAAGGAGTGGGACAGCTGCCTTCAGTAGCAGCAAGCTGCTAGATCAGCTCCATCCCCTGGGGGAACCTGCTGTGAGGCTTGACCTAGCCTAAGTTGTCAGGGGAACTGCCACTACAGGGGCCTGCAATGAGCTCTAACAAAGCAGAAGTCCCTGGTGGTTTTGATTCATCACTAATAGCAGCCCGTGACGTTTGTTTGCAGAGTACGCGCTTTACATGATAAGCTGAACGAAATTGCATTGATTTTTGCTCTAATGTGTTTTGTTAAAACCTGCAGCTAAAATGTGTTGAAATGTGTATTTCTTCTTGGGGAATTAAAATCTGCTCGGACTGTTTGAAATGCAACAGGTTCTGACCCTCACGTTGTAAAAGAACTCATCTGTAGGTTTATCTTTTCTCTAGCTTGTGCTGCACAGCGTGCTGCCGAGAGCAGGAGCCAAACTCCAGAGCGTGGCTTTGACTCAGACACTCTGTGAGTCCGATGCTGTGCTGAAGCCTGCTGCCACCAGCATCCATGTTGCACAGGCAGGTCACTTCACCTGGAGATGCTGTTAGAAAACAAAACAAAACAAAACTCCCATGTTGGAAATCACAGAATCATCGGATCGCAGGCTGGGTTGGGTTGGAAGGGACCTTGAAGACCACCTGGTTCCAACCTACCTGCCATGGGCAGGGACACCTCCCACCAGACCAGGCTGCCTTTGTGCATGACAAGCAGAGATCTTATGATGCCTCCAGCCAAAGTAGGTGCCTAGAATGGGTCATTAGGATGAAAAGCTGATAGGGAAAATTGCATGGAGTTCTTTGGCATGTGGAATAGGTGCTGCTGTGCTGGTAGTGGTTGGCTGGGTGCAGGTACTTGGCTAATAATAACTTGTTTCAGTTTTCTGAGACAGTAATGCTAGGACCAGGGCTACACTGTACAACTGAAGAATAAACACACTCTCATCTTGCTCTTCATTTTCTTAGGACTCCTCCATACCCACGGTGCCTCTTACACTGGGCACAGTGGAGCCCATCCCCTCCAGAGCTTTATAACCCTCTGCTTCTTTCTGCACCCTGCTCCCCTCCTGCGCTCAGCCTGGCCGTACGCGTGCCAGCACCAGAACCAGCACCAAAGCACACACGTGCAGAGGGGTGCTGTGCCCACACGACACCCACCATGTGCTAGGGAGGGGGATCTCTGTGCTCTGCTTAGTAGTAACAGGCAGACGTTCCACATAATGCTTCCTTCTATATCTAAGCTTGAAGTGAGAATGAAACAAAACGGCTTTTTGCTTGTGAATTCATGAGATGCCAATGAGCTTGTGATTAACCCCGTGTCAAAGAGCCAGACTTTCATCTACATTCATCTGCTAGCAATATTGCAACTGATTATCTGCAAGTGGGATATTTCCCCCTTGTGTCAATGTTGCTGAGCTGTTGTTGGAGGAAGGATCTGCTGCAGTGCATCTGCCTGCCAAAGGGCAGCAGTTTGGACACAGCCTGCTAACACAATGAGGATAAAAGCTTCTTAGGCAGCCAAATCCCTCAAAACTGAAGTGACTTTGTCTTGCACACAGGGCAAAACTTAGAAGGGAGAAGGGGGGCTAGGGCAGAAACTAGGGCGTATAAGAGAGGGAGAGAGAAGAGCCTTTGAGGTTAACGTTGTCATCACAGCTGGAAGGGTGGAAGGGAAATCATGAGCCAGCAAAGTAAAGGAAACATGAAGGAATGATGAGATTCCTACTTTTTTTTACTTTTTTTTTTTTTTTTTTTTTTCCTGGAGGAAAAATAGGAATCCAAAGCAGTAACTATTTGTTATTGCACATTTTATTTTACTAAATCAAAATGAGAACATTTGCAGGACTCAGGACAGCTTGGATGTGTTCCCTGTCTTTGCATGTACTCTCCACAGTAGTGGGGTTGTTCAGGCTAGTGGCTCACCGCAGGTTACTCCCCCTCCTCCCCCCAAGCCCTCTTCTGTTCTTTTCTACCTTCTTGAATCCAGTGTCACTGCCGGATATCAGCTAACACCTGGTGAGGAGAAAAAGGTGACACCCATATTTGTTTTCCTGGTTTGCTGGGCCGGGGAGATAAAAAGGTGAGAAAAAAATAAGGAGATAGGGAAGCAGCCAGGTTTTTAGGAGTGGTAGATCAAGGAGACAATGAGAAGAAAAAGTGGTTGTAAAGCAAAAGAGGACAGTGCTTGGATATAGATATATATATATATATAAAATGAGTTTAAAATGAAGAAATACAGCCCAGGGTTGAGAGCTTAGAGTGCTTCGTGGAGAAAAGGGCAGCTTCCCGTTGGCTGTGACCAAGGCCCTGTGTTAACTAAAGATACCTGGAGCTCCAGGCTGGTGTACAGGACTTGGCTTTTCGGGTTAAAGGGATTTTGCTAACAACGTGTGTGCAGGGATAATTAGTAACCTACGGCCAGCAGGCACTTTGAACAATTTTACCACTTCTTGAAACAAGGCACGACCACGAGGAAGGAGAATCAGTTTAAGATGGAGCATCAAAAGTTAATCAGAGAAGGTGAGTTGTGTACGCTAGAGCAGAGCAGTAGCTGGTAATCGCACTTAATCTACTTGCAAGTCTATACTTCATTAATCACCACGGTTATATAAGTAGATCTTATCAAAGACCCTTAATTATAGCAGCCCAAGTAAGTACGGCACAGCTGAGAGAAGGGTGAGATCTCTGCATCCATACTCCATGGGGCGGAGTGAAACCAAAGCGATTGCCATGCATCAGGAACAGGTGAATGAGGGGCTGTGCCACGTGGAGAGGGTCTTTCCCACGTGCTGACTCCTCCACGCCACTCAGCTCAGTGCTAATCGCCGTCAGTGGTGCCAGGGCACTGCCCTGATGCTGTGGGTTAAGGTAAATTTGACTAGCGAGGCACGAGGAGCAGTCAGAGGAGTAGGGTGAGTGGTGAGGAAGTGAGGAAATGCTGAGCAGAAGAGTTTGCAACCCGGCTATCAGATCTGCCACAGTGCAGAGGCTGCAGAGCAGGGATGAAAGGTTTGAGGGTGTTACGGAAACTTTTCCTTGGGGAATTTTTGAGATGCCACCCCTGATTAGGAGCACTGCTGATTTGTTTAACTGTTGCTATTAGAGTGTGAATGGCGATTGAAAATAAATAGGAAAATAAATAAAGCTGTGGGAGTTTTAAGTTCAATACCTGATTTGATGTGCTTAGCACTTTGCTCCTGGAAGCTGCTGTGGGGTCTGGGATCACGGCCCCTCATTATGCTGGCTCCTTGATATGGTGGCCCTCTCGCTGCCCAGAGGAGCTTACAAGCTAGACAGAAAATGCCATCCTCCTCCTTTTATAGAGGCGTTACAGAAATCGGAGGGTTTTTCCCAATGGCAATCTGGAAAGAGCAAACAAGAGGTACGAGACGGGCAGGAGACGTTCAGCAACAGGATAAGGATTTAGCCTCATCCCTGCCCTCTGGCTGTGCTGAACACTGCACTTATTCCCTGGGAAACAAGTAAGAAGTAATAAATAAGTAAATAAAAAAGGAAAATAACCCAGTAGCCATATTTTTTTGTTTTGTTTTGTTTTCTGCTGCGGTCACTGCCTGCCCCTGTGGGGGTAATTCTGGCTCCCCTCCTTTCCCAGCCAGGTGAGGTGCTGCCCCAGGGCTTGTCCCTGACCCGTGTCACTCTGTCCCTCTGCACAGAGAGCGTGCCTTGCCCCAGGGGCCAAAAGGATTGACCGGAAAGTAACCAGAGTCAGTCGGACAAGCAAATCCAGATGGTCCCTTGAGAGAAATTCCCTTCTGTGCCGCCCTGGGCGGTTTGGATGGTTCTGTGGGAGAAGCCAATCTCTTCAGGCCTCTCTCTGTACCCTTGACACTTGCTAACAAGGCCCCAGGGACAGATTCAGGGACCGTTCAGCCTCCAGCTCGTGTGACTGGGCACAGGGAGGTACCAGCGGGTTGCTGATGGCTGTGCCTGCCTGGGGAAAGGAAGAGCAGATCCCCAGGGGAGAGGGAAAGCGGGGTGTGCATGCATGAGCCGCCCTGTCTCCCCAGCTACACTCCCGGCCTCCACGTTTTTTTTTTTCAGCTCCTGAGCCTTTCGTGGTCCCTCAGTTTTTTTGTGGTCTCTCCTCCAAGCACGTCAAGTGCCCCTTGAGCTCCCGGCCTAGTGCCCCATGAGCCCACACAAACTCTTTGCGTTTTCCATCCCCTGGGAGGGAGCTTGCCTACCTACTGTACCCCGTGCATCGTTCTGTTTGCTTGCAGTCTGGCTCCAGCTGGCTTCAGCTGGTCGTGGTTTCCTGACACAGCCGGGGCTTTGCTAACAGCCCGGCCGTGTCGTAAGGTTTCCCTCCACCCTTCCCCAGTGCTTATTTTGTTCCGTCTCTCCTACCCGGCCTGTGCTGTGGCTTGAACTGCCCGAAATGGCTGGGGTAATAAGCCAAATCATTTCATCAGGATTTGCAAGGAGGGGTGAGGCTGCGCTGCCCAGATGGGGCAGGGAGGAGGGAGGGAAAGCCCCAGTAATGGGGCAGGAGGAGGAGGAGGATGGAGAGGAAGGCTGCTCCCTTTCCGTGGCAGCAAACTTGTTCAGCCCAAGCCTGTCATGGGACCGTGCCCTCACAGCAGAGCTTTTTTATCAGCAAATACTAGGCCTAAAAATAGCGGGTATTTCTGTGAGTAGAGCAGGGATATCAGAGCGAGCTGCTGGGGTGGGGGGTGAGACCTCCTGCACGTTCCCGGGCTGTCTGCTGCTGAACTCTGCTTGCAGCAGTACATTCAAAAGGCAGAGCGCCAGATTTACCCTGAGATACAGCTACAGAAGAGGTATTGTGTTTAGGAAAGGAGCCCTAAACAGTCTGCAGGAGGGAAAGGCACGGTGGAGCTACATCAAAGCCTCTTTCGGCTTCCCTGTGCCAGAGGAGCATCCCACCAGCCTGGGCAGGAGGTGTCCTGAACCCCGATGGCAGAGGAGCACAGGTGAGCAGTGTGCTGTGGAGGCACCCAAACTCGGCAGCTGTTTTGTTGTGCTGGCCCCTGAGAGCTGGCCGCAGACCGGTGGGCAGGGATGGCCACCTCCTGACGGCAGGCGGGCTGTTCCCGGCTATTTTTCACGAATCCCTCTGAAATAATCCCCTCACTCCAAAGGGCCGGGGGCCGACCGGGCTAACACCCCTAGAAGCTGCGCGCAGAAGGTCCCTCGAGCCTTCATTTGCTTTGCTGTAGCTCCCTCCTGTGGCTCTCAGCTGAAAAGGCTCACACAAGGCAGCCCTGCAAAGGGGGAGCAGGAATGAATCCGGCCGTCATTCAGGGCAGCATCTCCCAGGACAGCCCTGCTGACGGCGTGAGGAGCTCGGGGGTGAGCCAAGAGGGAGCTGCAGAGCTCCTGGCGACGAGGAAGCGGTGTGCCCAGGAGCAGAAGGGGCTCTTCAGCAAGACGGAGCACTGGGAAATAAATAAGGGAGCGCCGGAGAGCCCGTGCCGACGCGTGGCACAGCCTCCTGGCATGTGAGGTGTGTGAAACACGGTGCCAGGGGCTGTACTGCTTGTGTTTTTTTTTTCACCTGAGGAAACAGCACATGCCGCTTGTGTCTTCAGGGGGTGATGCTGGCGGAGCTTGACACAGCTTTTGGGAGGTCTGGAGGCCACCAGTTAGATTTTGGGGGACAGCAGAGGCCCGTGAGGAGACGTGAATGTGGGATCCGCTTTGGGAGAGGAAGGGCTAGCCTGGGAAAAACTGCCTGACCCCATATCAGCACGGGAGCACTTAGGAAAGTGTTACCAGAGCAACTCCAGTTGTGAGGGAAACTCCTGGTGCAGAGAGAGGCACAGGATGGTGGAGACGAATGTGCCACCTCAGGAGCTGACGGCAGGAAGCTCTGCTTTCCTAACCTTATTGCGCAGGTGCCTTGGAAAATTTTACCCAAAGCCACGCTGCTTCTTCTCAAAGCAAGGAGCTTTACTCCCGTGCAAACATTATCTCCCAGCTAGGACTGGCGGAGTGGCTGGTGCAGAGCCGATCGATCTGTTTAGTCAGTGCTGTGAAAGCACCAGCATCAAAGCTGCCGGGCTTGACGCAGCGAAGAGCTCTGCTGCCTCATGTGAATTCTTCTCGTTGTTGTTCTAGCACTTGATTTCAGGGCAGTAGCTGCAATAACAGGCGTCTTTGCTACCACCTGATTAAGGTACCAATGAGGCTTAGAAAAATAAGGTCAGCGCTGTTAATCCAAAATTGTTTGCTCCCGTGAAGTGTTTCCCTGGAGGGCAGCAAGAAATACTCCTGTTTGCAACATCCAGCAGAACCTTTTTTCAGAGCAGGGCCAAGATCGATAGTATTTACGGCGCTAGTTTTAACACTCTAGCTAAAGTAACACTAGCTTAGTAAGCACCACCAGGGGTGCGAATCTGCTGCAGGAAACCTGCACGGCACTGGGTGGCTGTGGGAACATCCTTCGGGCCTGGAGAGGACCTACCTGCCTTGGCTGGGTTAGCAAAAACAAAGGAGTTTCCCGGGAGTCGAGGTTTGGACTTCATTTTCAGAGCTGAAAATATGCTTTTACACAGGCGTATATATATATATATGTATATATAATGAATGCTGGAGCAATACTAAACAATTATTTTCCCCAAAGGTTACCTTCTGTTTAAAGCAACCGCAGCAGACACAGTGGTTCCTGCTAACTTCTGTGCTATGAGGCAGCGAGAGAAGGTGGCAGTGTCACGGAAAGGCTTCCTGAGGTCTGCTAGGAGAGGGCAGCTGAACCACAGCCTGGCTCAGTGGCTCAGCACCTCACTCGAGAATATTCCATCGTTTATCTGGTCCTAAACTACAGAGGCTCCCCTGTCCCTTCACTGATGCTGCTGAAAGGATTAGCAGCTCTCCTGTAGCCCCAGTACTTGTCAGGCTCAGGGACCTGGGGTCCCCCCTGGCCTCTGCCACCCAGGCATCGCCCCCCCAGCTCCCAGCCTGCAGAATCCCCCCGCATCTCTGTGAGGCTGCAGGGATGGTTTGGGAGCACATAGCAGTGGTTAGAAAATTTTACAGCCATGCCATTGCAATCTCAGTGAGCTGGTGTTACAGCTCTCAGTGATTTTTCCATCCCCCACCTACACCCCCTTCACCTAAAGGCCTGAATTGTGTCCCTTTACTCTCCTTGAGATACTACTCCTCATATTAAAGGTGCTCACAGACAGGAGGGGGCTGCAGCAAGGGGCTTCCAGGCTCCACCAGAGCCCTGGGTTCTGCCTGAAAGCCCTCCGTGGACCTGACATGCCTCAAGGGAAGAGGAGGACATATATAATGCTAAACAGCAGCAGATGCGCATCCAAGCACTTTTCTGTGCCCTTTTTCATCCCTCCCCCCCTCCCCCCCCCGTCCTTTGTCCCTGTCTCTCTCAATAATTGTGGATACAATGAATGCCCTAAGGCGAGATACATGGCACTTTAATCAGTGTGCCAATGCCTACAAAAGAGCCTACTTGGTTTTATCCCCATATAAACTGCTTTCCTAAGCAGTTGTCTTCACTGGAATGCCATGGGAATTTTGCTGTACTCTGCTTCCAGACCAGAAGAGGTTTTGAAGTCACGGCTGCAAAAAAAAAAATGCCCTGCTGGCAGTGCCCTGCCACTGAGCAGGTATGTCGGCGCGGCCTCCTTAACAGCTGCTATTGATTTACCGACAGTGATAAACTGCTGGGTTAACAAGGTTAAATCGTGGGGCTGGCACTCTTCATTCCATTTTAACGTGGTAGATTTTGTGTGTCCAGTCCTGAGCACTCACAAAGTCCAGCTAAAGGCTGGGTGTGTGTGAAATAAATAAATAAATAAATAAATAATTGCTGCTTGGTTCATCTTTCTCTGTGATTTCCCATCCTCAGTCTCCCTCTAACTGGTCCTTTCTGTGGAGCCTAGGGTGCCGCCTCCAGCATTGCCACTGGGTTAGGTGGAGCAGGCTTGCAAATACTTCTCCTGTATTAGAGGACTGGTTGGGTGTCAGTCCACGGAGGCAGGTACCTTGCTTAAAGAGCTTAGGGCTCAAGCTCTGTATTTCAGCTCCAGATTTTATATGTTGTAGGGCATAAACTTGACAAAAGGAGTCTGACGCTGAGGGCCACTTCCATGGTTTTGCTCTGGAGGTGAGCTTCCCTTCACCTTAGTTCATCTTTGGTTGTCTGGGCCAGGGAAAATCCCTCAGCTCGAGAAGTAAACATGCAGGAGCAAGTTAAAAACAGTCCTTACCTCCAAAAACTTCTGACGCCTGGAAGGCAGAAAGCTAAAAAGCTGTGAAACAAGGCAACAGCACCCATGAAACCTTAGCTCTTTGCACCTTCTCTTGTCCAGCTGATATCGCAGCTTTCCTCCTTTTGCCTTCCTGTGCCATAGGCACATTGGCTTAGGGCAGCCTGGGAAATTTTCTTGTCTGTGGCCCAGAACAAGCTGGAAGGCAAACACTTGGAAAATCAGCCCTTGGATTAAGGGTGAAAATGAAAGGTAAGGTCACGTATAATGTTGATGGAGCGGGCTGATGGGAAGGATGAGATTCCTGACAAGACAACCCAGGTCATCTCGCAGGAAAATTGGGTGTTGGTGCTTTTCAGAGGTTCAGAACAATTATTTTACGTGTGACTGGAAACTAACAGAGACCCCTCTGAACCCCTTCCAGAGCTGCACAAGTTTTCAGCCCCTGGACCAAGCTTTGCCTGAGTGCTTTGCAAAGGAAAAACCCGCTCTGCAGTGCGGTAGCCTATGGGAATAGATGCTAAATGGATGCGGAGCATATTGTGATTTCAACCGAAGGCTGCACATTGCTTCTGATATGCTGTGAACGCACTGGAAAAATTGCCTGCGCTACAATTTATGGAGATAAGAAAGCACTTGCCAACTGCGGTATGTAAGCCACGGAGCAGCCGTGTCAAAATCCTTGCAATAACATTCAGAGGAGAAGGGCAGTTTTTTTCCAGGGCAGTGTCTCTTCTGCTTTATAGGAGTACATTTATTATACAGCGTTGCAAGGGCTGCAGTTTTTCTTGGGTGGCCTCAAAACCTCAGGCTCTGGGAATCCCAGAGGGAGCAGAGCAGTTTTCAATAAGGCCATCCTCAGTTTCTCAAAGACACATGCCAGTCTCTTTTCATGCTTTTATTGACTGCAGCAGGTATTCTCTTTGCTGACCGTATACTTCTTCAGCTAAGCTGCATCCCCACAAGCCACGGTAACCCAGCTGCCGTAAGAGGGGGTCGAAATGAGGTAGAATTGATGCCACCTGGCATCGATTTTTTATGTTCCCTGGGACAGGACAGTAGAGCAACACAGTCGCAGAGAAAGACTGAACAGCTTTGCCAGAAGGTTTTAATGGATCATCAGTACAGAAATACACAGAGGGAGCCAGAGGAGCAGAGCCACATGAGACTTCAGAGTGAGATGGGAAAGCTGGGCACATTCAGTGCCAGAATGGTACGTAGGACTACAGGGGGGTGACTTCTCAGGTAGTTCAGCAAGGCTGCAGAGTACCCCTCTTGCCAGGTGAGAACATGTGTGAGAACACTAAAGGACTGGGCACCGCTACTTAGTGCAAATTTCTATTTGCTCGTCTGCCAAAATGCTATCAGAAACCACCAGAATTGCTCTCCTACACCCACAGCTGCGCATAAAGTGCATTACTTAAAATTTTATAACTGAGAGCATCATCGCCGGGTCACTGAAAAGCTCCTCTGTGATCTGCAGATCATTGTGTCACTCCAGTAAGTGAAAAATATTATACAAGGACTTTTGTGTTTGCATCGACTTTAGATTTGGGGCCCTACATTTAAAAATGATTGCTCTAAGATTTCCTCCTGTTATTGCACCCCGAGCTGCAGCTCCCTTCCTCTGCACTGCTCCTCCCAGTTGTGAAATACAGGATTCTTTTCTTTCTTTTACTGAACAGCTGCAGCGGGTTTTTTTCTGTTTGCTTGTTTTCCCTCACCATAGCTGGTCTCCCTAGCTATGACCTTTAGACAAAAAAACATAAAGCGTCTGGGGAAAAAGAAGAAAAAAAAAAAGGCAAAGGGAAAAGAGAGGTTGGTTTAGAGTGGAGATACTGTGACAATCTTTGTCATTTAACCTTAATTGTACACAGCAGAGCCATGGTCATTAGTGTTGCATCCTCTGGCTCAAGTCTGTTCCCATCTGCTACTCCTGAGTGTAATACTTGCCAGCGGGTGAGAGTCTGGGAAACGTGATGCTCTTCAGCTCCATTATCCCTTAGTTTGTGGCCCTCTCCTCAGGAGTGTGCCCCAGTGCCTGGCCTGTGTGTGCTCTATTTAACTCGCAGCATCGTAAGAGACACCGAGGGGATCGCTGGCTCACGTTGACTGGTTTCCCTCCTCTGGTGGTGCAAAGCAGCCATAAACCTGTGGTGCACAACGGCTGAGAAGAGCTGCTGAGAGCACGCCCTTGCGCTTTTCGCGTGTGCGCACAGTGACGCACGCGGAGCCCGTCTCAGCGTTTTGCTCGCCGGCCTATCCTGCTAATCTTCTTGCTGCTAACCTCCGGCACCCTCACGCTAATGCTCATCCTCACATGAGTGCACATAAAGCCAGCGAGGGGATTTGGGAGCAGCTTAGGCAAATGGATCATTAGGGCCTTTCTCTGCCAAGTGATGTTTTCCCAAGGTTCCCGTCGCTGAGCTACTGTAAAAATAAATTCTCCAAGTCACCGGACAGCTGCCACCGTAGCAGACTCGTCCTGGTGGGATGAGGGATCATTAGCCCATCAAGAGCTAGTTGTTTTTGCGTGCAGTTTGGTTGGATGGACACAGCGGGTCTCTTCTGAGCCATATGAAAGCGGTGATTGTGCTGTATTTCTCCTCAGTGTGGGGAGATTTGCAGGTCCTGTGGTTTCAGTCTCTGCAGTACAAAAGGTCTCTCGATGCCTCTCACTCTCTAGCCCAAATCAATGGCACAACTTGCCTACCCAAATCCCCTTTTATCAGCGTACCTTCTGTATCTCACATGGCCTTCTTTCCCTGCCCACCACCAGTCTTCGTGAGCTGATCTCCATGGTCACCCCAGCACCAAAAACCCTGGCTCGATTCCCAGTTCCATTTTACACCTGAGCTCTCGGACTTGTTCTTGAGGACTTGGCTGCACCATCACCTGTGATTAGGCAATTTGTTGAGCTTTTCTGGGTGGTTCAACAAATCATGCCATAACACATACCCTTGCTGTCTAGCGCTTTCCCTCCGAGCCCTGCTCAGACAGAGGGAGGCAGACACAAACCAGGACAGAATTACCAGGTGGCTGCCGTGGTTGTCTCATCTGCTTCCCGAGCCTTCCACATTGCCTGCTTGTCTAGTGAGTGTCTGTGGTGGAGCATTTCCTGAGATACCCCTTCCTTCCCTGTGTGCCGTACCTTCCCCCTAGGTCATACAGTGAAGAAGTTAGGTATTGGTCCTTTGGAGAAAAGAATAAAATCGATAGAAACAGTCTGATGTAGGCTCTGCAGGAAGATCTGCTCAGTGCAGGAATGCTCATGTAGATCGTGCAGAAACAGCTCGCATCTAAAGTGTCGAGAGCACAGGAAGAGAAAATTTAATTTCCTGAAATCAAAGAACTGTGTTGTAAGTAAAGAACTCTCAGTCTGAAGATATTTTTATTTTATTTTATTTATTTTATTTTATTTTATTTCCTTTTTTGGTAGGGTTTCATATCAAAATCAATTGACATCATTCCTCTTATCCTCCTGTAAACATCTGAGGTTTTAATTCCTCAAGCTGTTACATGACTTGGCTTCATTATTTGCTTTAGATCAGTAAATACCATCTCATAAAACAACCTTGCACTCTCAAGTTCTCTAGTCTGAAGTACAACAAGAATGGTTTCAAAGCAAAGGGAATATTTGGTACTGTAGGAAAAGGAGCCTTGGAAAGCTCAGGGAGATGAGGGCTGGTTGCAGGGCAGAGGGACTCTCAGCAGCAAGCTCTGCGGCGTTGCAAGAGAGGTGCTTTTATTCGTACAGAGGACTAGGGGAGTGAAAGGGGCTCAGGCTGTACCTCAGCCTTTCTGGGTGAGAACTCATTTTCCTTACTGTTCCCAGCCACCGTGCTGATACTTACCTCCTCTCTAAATTGCTCTGGGATCTACAGACGGGGAGAAGCACAGTTACTTAGACGCTGTGAACTCCCAAACCTGTTTCTCTCCCAGTTCTCCTGCTCTCCGTGCTAGATGCTCTCTTCACGTCTCCCCCTCTCTGGTGTGCTGCTGCAGACTGGGAAGGGGAGAGCATCTCTCATTCACTATGTAAATCCATTGATGAAAACATAAAAATGCATTGTGCTGCTAAAACTTGCTGAGCTTGTTTGAATAAATGCCAAGGATTAAGAGCATGTAAATTCACCATTGATTTGACAACAATGATGTTATGTGCCCCAAACACTGATGGGATTTGTTCGGTGTTTAGGATGTGGGCTCTGAGGTGGAAAAAAGGGATTGCTAGTAATTTTTTAAGCCTCTTTGGCTGTACCAAGTCAGACTGTTGGTATTATATAAAATCTTTAGATAAAATAAATATCAGCCTTTGCATGAGGAGAGTGGATATTTAACTTTTCCAGCATACGGCTGAATAGTGAATCTGACTGTGGATCGGTATAAGCCAGGAAATAAAAATTGCCCCGTGCCTCTAAAATGGGGAGGAAGGAGCTGTGGGGGTGGAAATCCCAAAGGCCAGCAATAAAGCAGAGGATTGTATCTTAAGAACAGTGGGACAAAGATGTCTGTTTAGGTAGAAAACCAGAAACGTCATCTCCACAATTTGTCCCCTCTCTGCTCACTCTCTCCCTGGCTCTGGTGGTGGGTAACTTTGCAAGTGCGCTCCCCATGGGACCAAAAGCCATGGTGAATGAGAGTAGGGACCACCTGGGACCACCTATGTCATGCAGGTCTTCATGGTTCATCAAGGAAGAGATGTAGAGATGAGGGAGGGGAGAGTTGCCGTGCCTTATACTGGGACAGGCTTCACGCCTTGCTCCATGCCAGGCTGCCGGGTGCAGGGGAATCGCTGACAGGCTGATGGATGTGGGAGCAGGCAGCTCCCTGGGGAGCACAGGGAATTGCAGAGCTCCTCAGGGACATGATGGCCTCTCTTTAAAAGAAAAGCAACCCAACTTTTAAAATAAAAATACACTTTCTGAAAGTGAGACTACTAGATCTATGTTTAAACTTCTTAATATGGGGCCTGATCTTTAAAGGTGCTCAGCAGGTAGCAACCCCCCACTTGATGTCTTGCTAAGAGCTATCCTCAAAGAGGATTTTTCAAGTGTTCCTTTTGCTTTCAACAAGAAACATTTGTTCCTCTAATGAGAAAAGTATTTAACATCTGCCTCCTCTCATGTCAGCCCTCCCATTGTGTTACCCTTGCAGCCCCAGCCGCAGTTAATCACGGTGTGAAAATTGCACTGCTAACATGGCCTCACCTCCTCCCAGCCATTACGAACTTTAGCAGGATAGCAGCAGCATCCGAAACTCAGCAGAAATTGTTACTTTGGTGCTTTCCATGGTGTTCGATGGGGGTTGAGCACGGGAGAAAATGAGTCTAGCTGCAGTTGCACTCAGCCACTCCTTCCTCCATAGGCATTCCTGGGCAGAAGTGATGGAAAGGCTGGGAGCTGCTGACTGTGGAACTCCCCCGGGGGGCATGTGTGTGTTTAAGGAACAGGAAATGTCTTCAGGTGGAAGGACTCATATCATGAGTTGGAAAGAAAGAGAGAGAGAGAGAGAGAGAGAAAGAGGAAGTAAGGAAGAAAGAAAGAAAGAAAGAAAGAAAGGAAGAAAGAAAGAAAGAAAGAAAGAAAGAAAGAAAGAAAGAAAGAAAGAAAGAAAGAAAGAAAGAAAGAAAGAAAAAGAAAGAAAGAAAGAAAGAAAGAAAGAAAGAAAGAAAGAAAGAAAGAAAGAAAGAAAGAAAGAAAGAAAGAGAAAGAAAGAAAGAAAGAAAGAAAGAAAGAAAGAAAGAAAAAGAAGGAAAGAAGGAAAGAAAGAAGGAAGGAAGGAAAGAAAGACAGAAAGACAGAAAGAAAGAAAGAAGGAAAGAAAAGACAGAAAGAAAGAAAGAAAAGCTCTGTGTTCACTACTAGGGAAAGCTTCTAATAAGTGCTTAGCATCTCAGCAAAGAATGAGCCAAAACTGATAACACTGTCTCCCTAGTGAGCCTGGTCCCTTCGCTTTACTCCTTTGTACTGACTTGTATGGACTTCTCAAATCCTTTCCAAAGCTAGGCCTGTGTAAGATCAGGAAAAACACGTTTGCTCGTTTATTTACTTATTTATTTATTTTTGCTGCTTACCAGCTCTTTTTCAGACATTTCATGGTATTTTCCATCACAGCAGGGCTGTTAGGAAGAAAACTTGCAAAAAACTCATATTATTACCTGTCCTTACTCCGTGGGTTTGTCATGAACCCTTTTCTGTACCTCACAGAAGTGTTTCTCCAAAGGGAAAACTCTGACTATCATGCTCCAACAATTTTAGCTTTAAATATGGGCAGAGATCATTCACTCCCTTATATTGCTGCTAACCAGCTTACATCTAAGTGCAGAGGGCCATCTAAGTGAGCACAGCTCTACATTTTCAGGTTGACTGGTCTTTTTGATAGAAAAAGCATCGGAACTCATTCTCGTCTTCCACAAAAGTTACGTGAAGAGCTACACACTCTGCAGGTCAGCAGAGACCACTTGACTTGAGAGGGCATGCAGATCAGAGCAGAGAGATTGCCCTTCTCGGCTCTCCTGGGGCCACAACACGTCAGTCAAAAACAGTGCTCGAGATGGTATTAGCACTTCAGACTCACATACAAACCCTCCACGGTTACACCTGACCGGTCACTTAAACGCTTGCTTTTCTCTTCATGCTGGGCTTGTACAGCCCTGGAGGCTGGAAGCAGCACTGGTCTCGCACAGAAATTGGCAGCTGAGGGTCAGCCATGTGGCCAAACGGTAGCTGGACAAAAGCACGGGCTCTTCTTCATCACTGGAGCCTGCTTTACTCAGAAACCCAACCCGGGATTTCTGCAGCTTGTCCTGGGCAACATCATGGCCTTTACTAGGTGTCTTATGTGCTGGCAGTTATTTGTAATAGTTCAGGAAGGTATTCTTTTAAAGATAAGGCCCACCAGATCCTGCTGGTGGGCCTGACCTGGACTCACTTTACAAATTTGCAGCGAGGCTCTGGGAAAGCCTACCTTTGACATAGGGCTTCTGGTGTGCTTTTGAACACACGCACTAGTTTGTTCGTCTTACAGGAATGCCAACAAGCATCACTGGTTTTGTTCAGTTGGTGATAGTGGTACACAAAGGCTATGCATCCTGTGGGAGGGCTGGTCCCCTGAAATAGCACAAAATGGTTGCTTTCTCCTCTTATACTGAACTCTTTATTTAATCCGGTGCCACAGAGTTCATAACTCCTTCTTGGTATTCCCAGATGAAGTTTCCTTCTGAGAGGAGGCACAAGTCCCAGTGGATGGGATTCATCTTACCAGCTCTTCTTGTCCAGAAGGAGGTTGGAATTAGAATTACCTTCTTAGCTGGGATGTAGGCAGTGCTGAAAGATTTCACCTTTCCTAGCCATCCACATCGTAATGTGAGCCATCTGGAGGCATCTGTTTCTCTCCACTGACTGGACAGGGAGCCTAGAAAATTAACTCATTGAGACCAGACACCTAAGTTTTAGACCACTGAAAGTTAGATGCAGGGAGTCTCAGGAGACTGCTCATTGCCCAGAGGCAGACACTTGGAAGTCTGTGTCAGAAGAAAAACTGCTGTGAATGACATTTATGTTTCAGTGAAATATTTTGCCCATAAAAGACAAAAATGCCCATAAAGGACAAAATGGATATGATTAATTCTAGAAAAAAAATCCATGAAAATATATGTCCGGAAGAAACTAAAGCCATAAAGCCATAAATACTTTTCAAATATTTGAATGCATCATCATATACTGCATTTTAGATAAAATTTAGGTGGCAAGATATTTTCCACTTTCCTCTCAGCAGCCCATTCCCACCACCCCACTTAGCACACACACGCTCTGATCATCGTTTGTGTTGCTCCCTGTGCCCCTGGTGTACCCCTGGTTTGGGGAGCACAGAGTGGATATTCCCAACACACTGCGGGGATAGCATCCACTGCCTTCATTTTGCATATATCAGCTCACTGCTACCCTCTGGTTGACTGCAGGCTACCAGGCCTCTGGCTGGCTGTGGAGAGATTTTCTTCTGCCCCAGGGCAAAGGCCCAAACCGCAGAGCGCTCTTGAAAGGAAAATCTTGGAAGATTTTTATGGCTTTTCTTTGCTTTCCATCCAATTTCTCAAGCAAAATGACCGATCTGGGACAACGGGACTGAAAGAGGTTTAGGTCTGTCTGTCACGCTTTTTCACTCCTTTTTTTGAGGAGAGATTGGTGTTGTTCTGGCACCTGGTTTTAGAAAAACTGTCATGCCTGAGAGCCAAGGCCCAACCACAAGATCCTTCCTTGCTGGAAATAGGTGAGGTTGAATATAAGCTTTTGTCTGACTTCTTAGCAGTCTCTGCTGCCTGGCTGCGTGTTTTTCCACTCCACTTTTTGCTTTCCATTAAGGAAAGCCTCTGTAATGGAAGCATTTCCCACTTTTCAATGCCTGCCTCCCCGGGGACAGGTCAAGGCCAAGGACTTTCCAAGACGACGATGCACCTGGACGGCAGGCCGTGCTCAGCTGATTACTTTGCCTCAGCCCCTTCTTGAATTTAGCTCCTCTGGCCTGGAGGAGTCAGGTTAGAAAGGCATTTTGGAGGTGCCCTTTCCTTTTCCCTTGCCCTCTGAAGACTGCAGAAGGTGCTGAGGTGGGCAGGACTCCCAGTGTAGATGCCTCCTCTGTCCATAAGGCCCATGGGATGTAGTCCTTCAACAAGTGGCTCTGGGGGTCCGGCTGTCACTGCCGACTCGTGCTGAGCCTTGTTGGGAAGCGGAGGCTCTCTGACCCCACACCGCCTGTCTGCCTGTCAGGGCCTGTGCCACGACACCTGGGGGATAAGTGAGCCCACAACAACCCCTGAATCAAAGCAGCGACACCCTGCAGAGCAGCTGTGGGGCTGCTGTTATGGTCAGTGAGCAACCTTACCTTTCTTTCTTTTTTCTTTTGGGAAAGAATTTGTTTGTTAGAAGTTTCTGTTTTGTCAAGTCCATGTTTGTGCTCTGCATTATGCGTTGACATTGCATCCCCCCAGCTCTGCCAGGATCCCTGCCCAGAGGTGTCAGAGACACCATATAGCACATTGCGAAACAGTTTCCCTTTCTCCAGCACGACTCAAACCCTTTTTCTCTCAGAAGAAAACTATTACTTCATTTATTTTTAGCAGACTTTGTGTCTCTGTTTCAAGGAGCGGCAGAAATAGAAGCAAATGAACGAGAAGCCAAGGGCCGGTGGCAAAGACCCACAGAAGGTGCCTCCTCCCCAGACGTCCCTAGGAAGCTCCCTGGCGTGTCCCCTTCACCCAGCTCCTGTGGAGGACGTGCCGGTGCCCCTGGGCAGGGACCGCCCCGTGCATCACAGCCTGGCAGCGTCCCTCCAGGAGATCTGGCGCTGGTTCCCACCAGACTGTCATCCCCAGGTCAGTCTCCGCATTTCTGCTGACCACGTTGCCTTCGTCGTGAGATCATGTCTTTCCAGAGAAATCCCACTAATGCCTTCATTCTGCGAGACCGGTATATATAGGGGCAGCCTTCCCCGGGCTGCACTGTGCAGGCCAGCAAAGGCATCGCTGTCCTCTGAGCGGTTGCACGGCCCCCTCGCCCTCCCTTGGAACAAGACGTAGCAGCAGCAAGCATGGACATTACCATCCAGCACCCCTGGTTCAAGCGCGCTCTGGGACCTCTGATTCCAAGCCGTTTGTTCGACCAGTTTTTCGGAGAGGGTCTCCTGGAGTACGATCTCCTGCCTTTGTTCTCCTCCACTATCAGCCCCTACTACCGGCAGTCCCTCTTCCGCAGCGTGCTGGAGTCGGGCATTTCAGAGGTAAGGGTCCTCGCCCTCCCCTCCTTTGCCTTCCTCCCCTTCCCCGTGCTTCTGCCTGCTCCTCTCCACCCGCTGTTTCCAGAGCAGGGCAGAGGCTGCGGCCCCTGCCAGGGTGCGAGGAGGACCTCCAGCCTGCTGACAGACCCAGTCGCTTGCCCCTTCTGGAGCCCAGGAAAGCCCTAGCTTGGGAGAAGGTTTCCTTTTGAGCAACAGAAAGCGATTTCGTGACACGTACCAGGCTGCCCGTGTTGCCCCCACAGCCATCATCTGTGTGGTGAGGGAGGAACCGAGCTTCTGCCGGAATAAGTGCCCGTGAGCTTGACTCAGCCTTGGAGAGGACACGGGCAAGCGCGAGCAGGAGCTTCTCCAGCCCTCTCCTCCGCCTCGGCAGCTCTGTGTTTTCTGCCAACCCATACTGGAGGACCCAGGAGCGGTTCCCCAAGGGATGCTTGTGAGGAACATGTAGCTGCGGGGCTATAGCCCAAAGCTTGGGAACTGGGGATTTCTCTAGCCCACTCTCTCTGGTTTGTTGCCAGAATCTAGCTGCAGAGCTGAAACCACAAAGACACTGTAAATTGCTGAAAGGACAAAACACATACTGTCACAGAACATTAATTTTGATCCCATCTTGCTGCTGGGCACAAATGCCTGGTGCATCTGGCAGATTTCTACGTACAATCAAAGGGTTGTCTGGCAAAAGAATTGCAGCAAGAAGGGATGCCTCTGCCCAGGGCAATTGAAATGTTATTGCAAAGACCCTCAGCATCCCTGGGGCCTCTCTTACTGCGATGGGGAAGAAGACTTTTGCTGAGGCCTCCGGGCTGTGGATCAGCCTGGCATGTAGCTTCAGGAGGGAGAACTCTGATGCCGTGAGGCTGCTGCCCCTCGGTCTTTGATGCTAACGCTACCTCCGTATGTAAATTTGGGTCTTACTTCCTAACAATGTTCATTTCAGGTGAGGTCTGACCGCGACAAGTTTACGATCATGCTGGATGTAAAACACTTTTCTCCCGAAGATCTGAGTGTGAAGATCATCGATGACTTTGTGGAAATCCATGGCAAGCACAGTGAAAGACAGGTAAGTGGAAGTGACTGTGGCGGTGAAGAAAATGGGGAATCGAGCTCTGTTTTCTTTCCTTCCATCATCCCCCAGTGGAAGGAAAAATACTCAGGAGTTACCTACCAATAGCCACTATTAACATGTCCAGCTGTCATAGAGCCCGAACCTGGTATCTGGCAATAATGAGCTAATCCAGCTCTCCTTTGTTTGTTTTTGACCATCATCTCCCATAACCATCAGATGACAATGTGCATTGTTCACTAATAACACCGGACCAAAAAAATGAGCATTACCCGGTGCTGCCACAGCATGGCTGAGCTTTCATAAGCCAGAATCATTAGTGAAAACAGAGTTTTCATATGCTGATCTGGAAGAGAAAAGCAAACCAAACCAAACAAAAGAAAAACAACCGAGAGCCTCAGGCTTGGAAACTTTTAACACATATGTCATGGAAATAACGGTGGGGGTTGAAAAGTGAATTATACCAGTGGGGGGTTAATTCTTCTCATGCACTTTCTGGCCAGACAAAGCTCTAGCCTGGAAACAGCATGTATTTTTCAATATAGTTATTATTCTTTTTCTGACGCTGTTACTACAGAGAAAGAGATCGGCCATTTCCATGGTTGAATTATAAAAAACATAATGACATTTCTCATTGTTTTGGACAAAAAGTAGGGAGGGGGCAAGACTGTATCCTTCGGTTGAAACAGCATTGCTGCCTATTAGGGAAATACACATGCATACACACATTGCTCTTCGCTTCACAGAGCCTCAGGCTTTGTCTTCAAGCATCCTTTGAAGTCAGAGGCTGTGCCAAGGCCCCCGTGCAAATTGAAATTACACCGTGCTCAGCTCTTGGGGCTTCAGAGGCATCACGGGGGAACACCTGGTCCTACAAACCTGCAAGACAGAATAAAAAGCAAAGGGTCAATGCGGACCCAGCTCTGATGGAGCAGTGGGATTGGGTGGGCACCAGGGGTTTCTGACAGGGCTTTCTCCTCTCTCCCGCCACCTCCCAGGATGACCACGGCTACATCTCCCGTGAGTTTCACCGCCGGTACCGCCTGCCCGCCAACGTGGACCAGTCTGCCATCACCTGCTCCCTGTCTGGCGACGGCATGCTGACCTTCTCAGGCCCCAAGGTCCCCTCCAACATGGACCCCACCCACAGCGAGAGGCCCATCCCCGTGTCCCGGGAGGAGAAGCCCACCTCCGCGCCTTCCTCCTAAGCCTGCCGGCCGCTGCGGCACGCAGGCTGCCACCGGCTGCAGGTCTCGCTCCCGGAGCCATTGCATAGATATCAGTGAATACCTAGAGGGGTTTGTTTTGTTGTTTTATTTCTTTTATCCCTCCCCATTTGTTTATTTTCTCCTTCCCTTGGGTGGAATGAGGGGCTGGGTGAGCGGCTGGTGGGCTTTGAATCTTCAGCCTGTGAGCCATGCCGTCGGGATGGCACGGGTTGCGCGTGCTGCCACGCCATTGTGCTTGCTGAAAGGGTCTTGGTGCGGTGCTGCGGTCCACAGCCACCGCCAGGTAGGAGGGAGTGCACAAGTAACGCTGGCTCCTGGTGCACCAGTGCTTGTGGTGGGGCTTGGAGCCGGGGAAAAGCCCCAGAGACTCGTTTATCCCACACAGTTAAACTGGCTACTCCAAAAAATGCAACTCGGCCAAGCCAAGCCCCTTTCCTGGGACGCTGTGTGTGCGTGGTAAACGTACCACAGGTTTCTCGCAACCGCAGGACGAATAATAGCGTGTTACGTTCGGGGATCGCAGCAAATATTTTTATTTCAGCAAAACGTTTAAGTGTCTGTTCACTCCGCCAGCCTGTCACTTCCCTTAGGGACAGCTGACACTAGGACAAGCACGTCTTCCCAACGTCTTGATAGGCTCTCCGGGGAGAGAGGGGGCTCACCACTCTGCAGAGGCTTCAAATCCCACCGAGCTCATCCCAGCCTGCGTGTATCACACCCTTGCTCTTGCCCTCGCTGTACTTCTAGTGTAGCTCCACCTGATCCACTGGTATCTGGCACTCAGCCTGAGAACTCGGTCACTGGCAGTCAATAAAGAGATATAGGAAACATGCAATTGGCTTTGGGGGTTTGATTTGTTCTTTTCCAAGGCTTTTCTTAAAAAAAAGAGTTTCGTTTTCTTGCCATTTCTTAAGCTCACCGTGTCAGTGAAGAAGGCACTGCAGCCCTCATTTATGTGATACAATGTGGAGGGTGTCATCTGATGTGGATGACTGAAGCTGTTTGATGGTGGGATGGGGGTACTAACACCAGGGTGTTAGTGTGTACTAGCACTAATTACTCTGTGCAGTTCCAAAGAAGGAAGCCATGGCTTCCAAGCCTACATAGATGCTCAACACTCAGCACTCATGCTTGACCCAAACGACATTCCAAGCAGATGGAAATCAGGGATATACAAGGAAAAGATAATATCAGTGGTAGCCTTGTATCCCCCGTAGTTAACCCCACGGATACAATCAGCTTGCACACAGAGTGCTTTCTTCTTGGTAAAGATCCTCAAGTTTGAGGCCTGCAATATGAGGTGGAGCTTCAGAGCTACCTTGGCTCCTAAGCAGAGGGGGTCAGTGCTTCCCCAGGAGCAGACACAAGTTCACTTCAATCGACACATCTCCTGTATCCTGCCTGCAAAACAAGGCAGGACAACAAACAACACTTCCTTCACATGAAGGAGCACACGGCCGTGCCCTCATGGAGAGTTAAGACAGCTGGAGACAGAGTGTTTGCTCTGCCAAAAAGGCAAACCCACTCCTTTTTAGCTGATTAGCTGTGAAAAAAAAAAAAAAGGGGGAGAAGATTTTTGCAGTTTGTTTTTCTCATGGTATGGAGAGTATGGTGTCCTGTCCTGTCCTGTCCTGTCCTGTCCTGTCCTGTCCT
>NC_048893.1:113602684-113769321 GCF_011077185.1 Oxyura jamaicensis
TGCTTACTTAGCCATCTAAATCTTACCTTTGAAGTTGTTCCCAGAACAAATAGCCTGTTCCTACCCCCCTGTTGTTTTAAAGCAAAACACTTTTGTTTTCCACTTAGTGGGTGTGTAGTGCGTGGTTGGATTGATTGGTAGGTCTGATACATGAGAAATTATAATTATATCTTGTTGATGTGATTCTTCACAGTCTCCCACCCATATGCACTCCTTCACGCCTGTGATGTGTGGGACAAAAAGAAAAAAATCCCCGCTTTTGCCTAACAGTGGTAATATTTTACTCCCACACTGGCCAGATGTAAATAATCCTCTAGTTCTGTCCAGGAGTGAATTTGGTACTCTATTTCTGGTTCTGTTGAAGCCCTCTTGATAGCTGAAGATTTAAGTAATGTTTTTAGACCAGGTTATCTGCAGAGTTTGCATGTGAATTTTGTGGCACAGCTGAAACCTGATTGCTTGCCCACCACGTGCCTTAAACACTTCATCTTTCTTCCTTTTCCCAAGTGAAATACTTGGTTATTGAAGCCTGTCGGAACAGATTTGCAGGGAGCACCACAGGAGAACTCAAACCTCAGAACAGAATGTTTCGCGTTGGAGAACAAAGACATCTTACACGCCTTGCTATACTTAACTGTTTTGTTTTGTTTTGTTTTGTTTTGTTTTGTTCAGGTATGCCTGGGATTTTTATGCTGTTCTTTTTCTCAATGTTTTTGAAAAGAATTAAGAAGCTTATAAATACATTCCAAAGGAAAAAAAAAAGTACTATTGGAGGAAGGTTAGAAAGAAAAGTACGTAGTGTGGGTGTAGTGTTAGCTGTTTCTGTCATTCTTTTAGATACAGGTGAAGCAAGACATTTGCTTGGAGACTAATGTCTAAGTTTATAATTTTAGAGGGTTGAGAGGCAGGAAGCATCATATCTTACATGTTTTTCATTCCCTCAGCTGCTTAAAAACAAGTATATAAAATTTAACTGCAATAAAAGTATAATACAGATAGGTAGAAGGGGTATACAGATGTTTAATGGTTTATGTTCAACTATGTGTTTAAAATTTTTATTAATCCAGAAGACTAATGCAGTCAGCTCAAGCCAGGTGCAGTTTTGCCAAGTGCAGTTTTGGAGAACTGTATCATGACTGGCAGCATTCTCTCTGCTCTCTTATCCTGGCAATGAGTAGAATTATTTAGTGGTTTTGTAACTGAAAGAAGTAGGACCCATCTTTCATCCTTCGTGAAAGATACAAGCCAAAATCTGACCTTAACATCCCAGATAAAAGATTAATAGATTGATCCAGCTGCTAAACCTAACCACCTCTGTAGTTTCCAAATGGGCTGCAGTGGTTTTGCCAAGTACAAACTTGAAACTCATCCTAAAGTTTTCTTGGCTGTGTTTTTTGTGTAATGCGTGTGGGTAGCCAGGTACTGTGAGACCTTGAACATTTGTACTAAGTGCCACTCTGCTCCTACTACAGAGCAGGGGTTATGGTAAGTGGGCAGAAACAGAAGATTCAGTTTTTTTTTCTCTTTCTGTTTGCCAAATAGGCATATTCAGTGATGCAGGCACAAAGATAACTTTTCTAGGAAAGCTGATTTTCCTTAAGATCTTTCAAGGCTTGCAGTGCAGAGTAAGATAAATGCAGGGTCATGGGATTTCGTCCTTATTCATCATGTTATATGAAGGTTCCCTGGGGAAAGGACTTACAGTGGTTTCCACGTCACTGTCAGCGTTGATTTTTGTTTTTCTCTTCTCAAACATAATTCAGCTCCCAGTGAAATCCCAGTTCCCTGCAGATCCAGTGAAGGCATTGCCTTTTTTCTTCTGTCTGAGGAGCTGGGGCTTCCCCAAGTTCTCCTGTAGGGCTGTTTTCCTCCAACTGTGGTGTGATTGCATTTTAGGTTGTACTGCAGTTGTTACCAGATAGTAAAAAAAGGACCTTTAGCTACCCTTGGAAACCATTGCTAGAGAGTTCAGACATCTCCCCGCCCCTTTTGGGTAATTTCCCAGTTCCTGAGCTAAGCAGGCTGCTTGCTACCTGATGTTTTGTTTCCATACTTGATTTCTTTCCCTCCATGGATTATCAGTGTGACACGGATCCTGCACACTGACTATTTAAGGTAGCTTGACGTAGGAAGATTAATTTGTAGTTAAATAGTGAATGCACAGGTTTGCTTTGCAGGAACGGCTTCCAAGAGTATCACAATTGTCTGCATTTGCAGCGATTCGTGTGGCCGTATGTGTGTACTGTAAGATGAACGGCATCTCTTTAGCTGGCTGACCTTGATTCTGGGTGCAAACTGCTCTCACCTCATATGCCCACTGAGTTTCCATGTTTGTGGAAACAAACTAAGCTTTACTGATGAATTTTGGACACAGTGGAGTACAAAGGGCCGTGTCATGTCCCTGTATGGATTGGCTTTTGAGTGCTAAGAGAAGTTTAGATTCAGGGAAGAGGAGAGGGCAGATTATTTCTCTCTAAAGCCATGATGTGGCAGTATGAACGATTGCCTAAGTAAGCCAAGTGGTTGAGTCATCTGTAGTCAAGGGTTCCTCATACTCTCAGAGTTAGAGACATGCCTAGGTGTGAGACGTTGCTGCTTTGAATATTGCTGCATTCTGGAGTGGAACTGCTGTCTGCGTGTGGGAATCCACTTTCTCCCTTTATTCACAACGACTTTTTTAAAAAACCATTTGCTAAGGAGAGAATCCGAGTGGCTGATGTGAGTCAGTCCCTTCACCATCTGGCAGAGAGTCGTGTTTTAGGGACTAGGTCTTTGTGAGATGAGGAGAGCAAAATGATCCATCTGCTCACCCTGCTGTGGGTGTATTTGCGTTTGTAAGAATGAAAACTGAAAAATGTGTTTATCCTAGGCTCTAGGCACCTTTTGGCAGTTCCTCTAATGACACAGTTTAGAGTGATAATCAAAGCCAAGAGTTTTTATCACAGAATTTTCGAACTCCAGAGCAGAAATTAAAACAAAATATCATTGTCTCCTTTACAGGGTGGTGTGGAAGAAGATACTAGTGTAACATTTCACTTATTGTCATCCAAGTTAATAAAAAGGTGAACTTTTTAACAAATCCTGAATTTATGAAGGTTGTAAGCTTTAAATTTTGGGTGCCTCATCTGTGTCCTGGAGGAAATGCCATTCTTATATACATGTGTGTGTGTATATATATATCCAAGGGAGTGATGGCTGCCATCTAGATGGACAGGCTTTGATGAAAGGTGAAAGGTGCATGTACATTTTTCAATAAATGTTTAACATCTGACAGTGACATTTATTTAATAACAATTTGGCTGTCTTGGAGCTTGATCAATTGTTTGCTGAAGTCATTTCAGCAATTCCCTATAGTATAGCCTTTCATCCACTTCTCAGCCAGAAATAGTTGCTTATAATTCCTAGAGATCCTTCAAGGATAATAAGGTATGGATATTATTTGTCTCTTTTTTTTTTTTTTTTTGTGTGTGTGTGTGTGTCTTTCTAATATTTGTTTGCATTTTCCAGCATTCTCAGCATTAACATTGTCCTATTTTTGGAAGGCACTCTGCCAGATGAAATTGTACATTTAGAGAACTTCTCATGATGATATTCTGTTGTGGTTGCTCTATTAGGTATATGCAGGTGCCAGTGAAAGCCATGTCAGGTGTGAAAGTGCTGCATACCCGTGTTCAGATAGACCCCACAAGCCCCTACCTACAAGCCTGTTTTCTTCTGAGTGAAACCTGGGCTCTGCGTAGTGCAGAGTTTATGGCTGATGATTAAATGTGGCATCCTGTTGTCAATCTTTTTTATTATTATTATTTTATTCTGTAATAATATAAAATAACTAAAATAGATTTTACTGGCAGCCTCCCCCTCGGTGAAGTCTCAAACATGTTTGTCCCCTTCCCAACAGGAAAGGAAAAGTTGTAAAGGCCACATGTGAAAACTTGCAAGAGCTTATGCATACTCTGCTTTAAGTGCTGATAAATGGACGATGTGAAACTCCAGAGTAATGATACCAATTCCTTTGGGAGACACAGATGCTAAGAAGAAGTTGAGGATGGAAGTGTTCTGTCAGCAGCTTTCGTTCGGCAGTAGTGCGTTACAGAAGAGAAAGTTAGAAATGCCTTCTGATGCATACGATGTTCCTCCACATGTTTGATCTCTGTAATCCTAATTAGAAAACCTAGCCCTTGAAAAATTGTCTGGCTTTTGTTTTGCAGGTTATGCACACTGGAAGGGTCAGGTGTTAAATTCAGATGAACTTCATGAACTGTATGAAGGACTTAAGCTGAACAAGGTCAACCAGTATGATTATGTACTCACAGGTAGGAAGAGCTTGTTTCTTTGGAGTTCACGTGAAAAGTAAAATGAGCATAGAGATATATAAACCATATCCCTCCTTATCCCAAACCAAGCAATTACATGTTTCCTCCTTGGATTCCTCCTGTGATTTTAATTGTATGTCATAGATGTAACTGCTCACGTTATTTAGTTTGCAACAGTCAGTGTTCCCCGGCCAGAAGGTTGTAATTGGGTGGGTAAATTGATCCTCTGCTATAGTTTACAGACTTGTACAGCCCAGTCTTGTACAGACTTAGTTAATGTTTTGGGAGTGACTACAGAAAAAAAGGGTGAGGAATGTCATAGTATTATTTTTAAAATCATTCCGAAGACATGGGTTTAACCCTTTCTCCTAAATTTGCATTAGTAGCACTCTGTGGCATAATAGAATGACTTACATGCAGTTGTCTGTCCTTGTTTTTTCTACTTGATCTTCACGGGATTGTGCGTTGGATACAGAGCAAAGCATAAAGAGGGTTGGATTTTGTTTTTCTCTCTGTTACGATTTTTTGATTTGCTCTTGTTGCTACGTAGCTCCTTTGACCTTCTCCAAGTGAATGCAGTTCTGGAGGACATAATGACTTTATGCGCCACTAGGTGGAAAGTGTTATAAATATAGGGAAAGAAAGCTTCTTGTAGAACGTTGTATAGAATGGGGAGATTATATCAGCAGTTTCTATTACAAACTGCTGTTCATCCAATTCCTCCCTCTTTGGTGTAGATTAATTATGGGCTTTCACCTCAGTGAGAGCTATGCATCTGGTTTAGATTACAGTATCTTTTTTTTATTTATTATTGCAGTGAAATGTCACTTTTTAAAGGTAAACAGAAATAAATTGCCAGATTTAATTAATTCCACAGTTTCCACATGTAGGAAAGCGCTCTCCTTATACAAAAGGAAAACAGGAGAGTTTAACTGGATGGATTATAACCCCAAAGCAGTCATTCTGGCTTGAAGGGTATGGCATGACTGAAAAGTTATTTTCCCTTCTGTTTCAGGGAATCGTTCCAAAGTAAAGGAGACTAAATAAGAAAATAGACTGAGCTAAGGTTAAGAAATTCATTTCAGCATAAATGGGTACTTTGTAATTGCAAACTAAAGGAACATCCTTTGTTTCCTTGAAAGATGTCACACAGAGGACATTTCCAGGAAAAGCTCGCTGTATTGTAGGAGTTTTCACGAGATATTACTATACAGCATTGGTAAATAATGTTTGAATATTCTTTTTGCTGAAATGTTCCTTCTTTATTTTACTTCCAACTCTTAGAAGAGTCCCCAGCTCCTTTCCTATTAGCGTCTTAAGCTCCCAAAACAGATGTAAGAGATTAAAAACAATAGAAAGAAAAATTGAAATATTTTGAAAATTTTGAAGACAAAAAATATTTAAATGCCTTATATGACTTGTGGTATAGATATATAGATGGGTGTTTTGTTCTGGTTTGTTTAAAAAACTTGTTCAGTGTAGACAGTATAGACAAAGTATAGACATAGAGAAGTGTAGACAAAGAAGGAATGGATGGAAATGACATTCATGTCTTGTGATCTAATAACACCCACTGTATTTTTGCGTTGAGTTATGGCTGAACTTGAAAATCAGCTTTCTTCATTAAGGGCCAAAAGACATATTTTTCTCTTCAAACCGGAACAGTTATTCACCATGTTACACAGCCATACTTTGCTACCTTCAGTGACCTGGTTATGATTAATCAAACACTTAAATTAATTTGTCAGCAGTTAGGATTTGACTGTAATTGCATGTCTAATTACTGTAGGTATCTTGGCTGAAATGATTATCTTTAGGGTGATTATATAAAATGACACTTCATTAACTTTTGTGGCTGTCAGTTACTTGTAGGTCTTCATATATTTGTTTCACTTAGAGTAGAGCATTCAAGGTGCCAGATAAACTCCAGTTCTCTGTAATGCTTTTGAAATGCCTCTATCGATAATGTTACTCATACTATGGCTTTATAGGTTTTTAAGCCGTTCTACTGTGTCAGGTCATTTAAAACAAAAATCTTTGCTTGTCGTTTTTCAATGATAAGCAGCATTTAATGGAAATAAGACAAAGCATTTTGCCCCAAAATCTTGGGATCTTTTTCCATTTGTCCTCAACATGTAAGAATTGAACAATTTTAAGACTAACAAGAAATCTCCAAAATGTATTTTTAAATATATTAGTAGAATGGGCACTTCTACACTGAAGGTTTGAAGAAGCTACCTTGCTAGATTAATACTATTAAATGAACTAGAGTAAATGAAAATGAGCTTGTTAATTAATGTGTTATAAATGAAATTAATACATAAATACAATACGTAAATATATAAATGAAAAAAGCAGATAAATATTAAATAAACTGATAATTAAGTGAGAATGTTGTAGTGCTAACATTGTATTTAGGGCCTTGAGATGTAAAAAAAACCCACAATTTCTAGCTTATCTCACTGCTAAGCCTAACATTAGTATGTTGGCCATTGATCTGAAATGGTCAAGACTAATTTTCCTTGCATTTATGTGTTGGAAACACAGCCCGACTATTTTGTATATATATTCAAACATTTTGAAGTTGTATGATCACTACATGTATAACGTGCTTAGCAAATGGATTTTTAAAGTTGTATTTATAGTGGAGACTGTCCCACCTATTATTCCTGAATAAAATACGAGAATGCCTTTCTTTTTACATGCATTGATCCAAAGAATGAGAAGTATGCCACATTTCTATGCTAAATAAGTAAATAATTACACCAGCAAAACATTATTGAAAATTCACTTTAAAAGTGTCTTTTTTCATAAAGGTTATACAAGGGACACATCGTTTCTTGCAATGGTGGTGGATATTGTCCAGGAGTTGAAGCAACAGAATTCAAACCTTGTGTATGGTAAGGATGTGAATTGTAATTCTTTCTGCTTCATTGTTGTATATGCCCATCATTTTCATGTTTTAGGATGAAAGCATTGTTCTGATGCTACCCAGCATTGCAAAATCAATTTGTGCTCAGATCTGTCTGGGACCAGCTGAGACTCCAGTAAAGTTTCATTTCACCATTGCTTTAAGTGTTGGGCGAGTTGGATTTTATCTTTCTGATATTACGCCTTTCAGTATGTGTCTCGCATTATGCCATCCAGAGGAGAGTGTGTGTTAAGGAGTGATTGTATCATAGGAAGTCTTGTAAAATCCCAGCTGGCTGCTGCCGTTTGTAGTTTCGAGCCATAGGCTGGAAGTGCTAATCACTGAAGCCTCTTCTTGATTTCCAAGTCAGTCAAAAGTGGGATAGACGCTCCCATCCAGCCTTGCCATGCTTTCGTCTTCATCACAGAAGAACAGTCCCAGTGTCCCTTGTAAGTTTAATAATGTAAAGAGATCTTTAATTCTGGTTACTTGTGCTAAGATTACCCAGGAATGCTTAAAGAGCAAAGATTCCCCTCTTCATTTTTGACCCTGAGTGTTTCAGGACTTTTGAATACAACCGGCGTAGGCTTGAATTGAGCAAGAGTTTAGAGTAACACAACAAAGTCAGTGGGGATTTACTGGGATAAAGAGCTGTGAATCAGAGTTTGAGCTTGGCATCTTCAGGTTCAATAAACCCTGTGGTCAGGAGTCTAGAATGGTTCACAGGATTTACAAGGTGCAATGCTGCATAGTGTGATAGTGGACTTAGAATTAATAAAGCACAGCTCTCATTTTGAAAAATGTAGCAGGGATATCACCATGAGCTTGATTTTTGCACCTTTTTAGCGTAGAGTGAAGCTGTTACATTGGCAGGTTCTCCACAGTCCTGTACTAGCAAGTGAAAACTAAAAACTCTATTGGAGTATGAACAGAAAGAAATACCTAACTGTATAGAACAGGAAGGAAGTGGTCAGATAATGGGAACACAACTAAGCTTCTAAGATCCTTTATATTTAATAAACAGATCATAATGTAAGGAAAATACTTTTAAAATGTAAAACAAATGTCTCTCTTGTTACTTGTGGAAACTTCCTTAAGTACCAGTTGGACATGGATTTGATATGTTGGGATTTGTATTTCTTTTTTATCTTGCTGAAAGCTCTTGTAACACAGTGAACAGTATTCTTTTTCAAGTAGAAGCCTAGGTTGTTTCCATTCTTGCTTTGAAACGGAGGGCACTTAGAATACATTGTTAATATTGCAGATGATTCAGAACCTGTGCTGAATGTGTGTTAATACTACATCAACTATGAGCTAATGTACTATGGCCAGGATTTTCATCTTGTTTCATTTTAATACACGTACTTCTTATGTGTACAACACAACATTTTGCATGTATATTTTTACACTAAAGTAAAAATAGGATTCTTTTTACAAATATTAGCTTCTTCCGTGTTTCTTTCCCACCATAGTAGTATTACTGCAACAGAGTTCTGGACTGGGGAGTGAAGGTGAGGGCTCTGTGCATTTGCCATAACAGAAGCCTCTTCTGTCCCTGTGATCAGACCCTCTCATCCTCATCGCTTTCGGATGTAACAACATGGAGGCAGGTAGCAGAGGGTGACTACAACCCTCTGATACCTGTTCAAGATTTCTTTTATACCTGCCTTACTCTTTCAGCCACCAATTTAAAAGTTTTGGTTAAGTATGCTGCAAGAACTGTGTGAATATATGAGCTATCAAGGGACAGTGCTGTAACATAGCTGCTACAGTTACTTAAAACTTTTACCCCCACCAAGGTTTCTTTGACTGCCCCCCATCTCTAAAGTTAGATTTGTTCTCTGTTACAGTATGCGATCCAGTGATGGGTGACAAGTGGAATGGAGAAGGCTCCATGGTTAGTACTTATTTGTTTAGATTCTTTGTGTAGTGATTTTTTGTTATATAAATGTGTAAGTATAAAGATTTAATTTTTAAACACAAAGACTAAGCTACTTTACCTCGGTGTGCCTTTGGATCCCAGCATCTTCCCAACATTTGTTCCTGTTTATCATTAGTTTATTGTCTGGGGAGAATAATGGTTGTATACCCCTAGGATTTATTTTCAACTCTCTGTTGAGAGAACAGGTGGAGTACGGACCCTGTCCACAGGAAAATATCTCCCTCTTCCCCTTCATTTCTCACTGGAGTTCTCTCATTTTCTGTCAAGATAGCAGTTTTGGCAGGGAGCCTTGCTCACATTGTCAGCGATCACACAAATTGACCTACCACTTGAACCTAAATGAAGCTGACTTATTTCATGTGAGATCCAGCAGCTGTTAGGCATTGGGCTGTGGTAGTGACAGAAAGGTCGAGTGTGCCAGTTGCAGACTGCATACTGACAAAGAGACATTAATTTTTAATCAACACTAGCAGATAGTTGCAGTGAAAGTGCAATGTGGGAAGAGATCAGCAATAATGGTATTTTATATTTCTTCTGCCTAAGCTAGTCATGCACTATGAATTCCTCTGTGTCCTTGTACCTTTCTACAGTTTACCTGCTCATAAAAAATCACATGGCATAGCACTTCGTAATAAATTTGCCATTGCTTTTTTGGCCTTATTCTTTCATTTTATGACTATTGCAATATTTATTGTCCTTAGCTTTTTCTAACAAGGCAGAGATCTAGTAGCTGTAGAGTCACCTTGCAAAGCCTTGGCTCTGGGGAGAAGTCATAACTATGGAACTTCCCATGTCTTTTGGGTGGAAGACAAGATAGGTGGAAGAAGAGAAAATTTAACATGCAACCTACCAGCTCATTCCTGCCATAAAAAGTAATACAATTGTTATTTAAAATGGTTTGATCTAGATGTGATCTAGTCTTGAACTTCTGTCTAAAGGCAGAGTCCCTGTGACATCATCACATCACCATAAAAACCTGAATGAGCTGAGCAGCAATATGATGCGTGTTCCAGTAGAACCTAATGGTCAACACCATGATAAGGTTTTATCTGTCGCTGATATAACTAGAATGGGAGATAATAACACATGGGAACATGTATAAATAACACCCTGCCTGACACAGCTTATGAGCCTAACAGAGAAATTAAAACATAGATGAAAAGAAGGATTAATCCTTGTTTAGAAAATGGGGTGCTGATGAAGAGTATCAACCCACTAGTAAACCATGAATCTTAATAAAGGTTTTGTTTTACTGAGTTACAACAGGACACGAGAAGGTGAGGTGGCTCCTGCAATTTAACTCAAACTCCTAGCTGAACTCCAGTACATGCCAGAACAGCTGATGCTTTTCAACTTTCTTTCTAGTCTGAAGAGCATACAGACTGGTAGGCTCCTGCTACATCTTAGTGTACATCACCTGCTTAGACAACCAATCTCCCTTTGCTAAAGGGCTGTATTTAGCTAAAGAAGATGGGATAGAAATGGAACAGGAAAGCAGAGGAGGGAGTGCTGGCCCTCATTACTTTATGAGCTGGGTCTGCTGTCAGCAAAGTACGTGATGGTTTGTACAACATGAGCAAATGTACTTATCATAACTACTTTATAAATTAAGTTGTACCACGCAAGTTACAAATCCGATTCCCATTGTGGCATATTAATGTACAGCACACCCCAGAAATATTGCACTAAAAGGAGGAGACAAATAACATATAACATAATGTTACTTGTTCCTCAAGTCCCACAAGTGTGACACAATCAATGTGGGTGCACACTCGTGCAGCAAAGGACCTTTGTTCCATCGGTACAACAGCAAAGTAGTTTAGTTTGGAGGTAAGGACACAAAAAAAGAGTTCCTGTGTTCGGATGCTTTATTTCCACATGCTGCTCTGTCATCTTGGTAAGAGGGAACCCAAAAGCTCTTCATCTAGACACCACTTCCTTTAAATGCTACCAGTTTAGGCCTCCTTAGTGATGCTTCCCATCACTGTCAGTGACAAAAGCGCTGTTGGCAGCACTGTCACCAGCTGGAGGATGCACAGCCACTTTAATTCCTGCTGGATATCAGTACACTGGTAGCTTTATGTTGACTGGAGAGTGTTACTCCCACATCTGATATGGCTGCTGATAACATTTGATGCCATCTTTTCTTCCACAGTATGTGCCCAAGGACCTCCTCCCAGTCTACAGGGACAAAGTTGTACCTGTTGCTGATATAATTACTCCTAACCAGTTCGAGGCAGAGTAAGTACTTAATTTCATTTTATAACAAAACAAACTCAAAGATAAAAACAGGGCAGACTGATATCTGTTCTTTCATTTTTCTCAGTACAGTGCTGTATACATGTGTATGTTGGATTTTGGTTTGTAGCTGTTGTTTTAAAGTAGTGCTTTTCAGCGAACCTCCCATTGTTCCGTACTGAAAGCAGAAAAGAAACTGGGAGTTACTTGAGGAACAGAATTCTCTTTTTTTTTTTTTTTTTCTCCAGTCTCTCATTTTCATGATTGTTTCTTACTGTCTCCAGAGACCTGTATCTAGGGCAGGTTGAAAAAGTACCTCATTTCCTTCTCCTGTTCTTACCCACTCCTGAGAAAATCTGTATTGTATGACAGAATTTCAAATCTGAAATAGTTTGACTCAAAAGCCCCGAAATTATATTTAGAAATACCACCATGGCGATATCTCCTAGGAGTTTAAACCTGCATGCCTCATGCCCACCCCGCCTACATAGCTGTGACTCTTTTTAGTCAGGAGATAATCTGTTATGTTACAGACCCTCCCCGTAAAAGGAGGGAGCAGCTACATGGGAGATGGAGAGAAGACACTTGTGAGGCAACTTTAGTGGACAGGAGAAGGGTTAAGTGTGATAAAAGCCTGCTTCAGAAGCACAGTGTGTCTGTGCACATAACTTTGAAAAGTGGTCTGGTACAGCAGACTGTGTAATCAACAGATTGTTTAAGCCTCTATTGTGCAGTCCAAGCTTTCATCCTTTCAAAGAGTAAACAAAGCTGCTGTTGCGTGGAGAACATGTGCTCTTTCAAGATTCGTGTTTCATTTTCAGGTTACTTACTGGCAGGAAGATTCACACAGAAAAAGACGCTTTAGAGGTAAGTAGGTAAGGGATAGATTGTGTAAGATCTCATTGTGTAATTCTACCTGCAATGTTTATCATTTGTCTTTAACCTTGAAATCGCTTTAGCCTCTATCCTTGCTATCCAGCTGTCATTAAAGCTTGCACTCTCAGTGTGCAAAGCACTTTCTGTTCTCGTGTCAGACTTCTGAAGAAACTTCCTGAAAGATCTACAAATAAAGGCACTGCAGTGGTAACAAGCAGATCACCGTGAGTTTGTTTTCCTGCAGTGAAGAAGGCAAGCAGCAGCACACCTGACAAATAACCGCACTGTCAGCAGTGGTTGGGGTGAAAAACCCCAAGTGACCCAGGGCATTAGAAACCTGCAGAAGTCGCTCCCTCTGCTGTCCACATGCTAGTCATGCAACAGCAGTGCTGAGTGTTAGGACAGCTATTTCTTACTCCCATTGAGACAGGTTGCAAGGAAGAGAGTTCACTAGGAAACTCTTAGACAGATTGACTGAATACACCTTGAATCTCTTCCTGACAGTGTTTGCTGGTGTTTCATTTCTTTCTCTTAAACTGACTCAAAGGCCATGAGACCTGGGTTGCAAACTCGAGCATAGTTGAGAAACTGGATTGGGACTGATGGCCTTCAGGTCCTTCCTGGTGAAAGGTGGACACACCCAGAGTGCTGTCATCATCCTACAAGGATGACAGACGGTCTGCAAGTTTACTGCATGGAGGTGTAAGGATTCACCCCTTTATGCAAACTGAAGAACTGTAAAAAGCTGCAGGGCTTGGTGATGAGGGATGAAATAGAAATATAATTTTATTGGTACTTAAAAGTACTTAAAAAGTACTGAGCTCTTTGTTTTGCTGACTAGCCAAGTGCTTTCATAATGGACTGATGTTGTTTCTTCCAGTTTGATTTTGAACTTCAAAGAATACAAAATCTTTAAACAAACAGCAGCTGCAGTGGCACCCTGGAGAGTAGCTGGGCTCTGTCAGCCCTGATGTTTATTGTTTTTTTTCTCCAGCACTATCATGCAACGTCAGTGGATTACCATCTCTTCACAGCAGAAAGCAGTTCCAAAGATCTGAGCTCTTTTAATTTCTCCCTTCCACACCAGTTTTACATTACTCCACTGTGCTGGGAGAGGGCTATGAACTTCACGCTACTAACTGCTACCTGTAACTGTTCTTCTATTCTTGTCCTTGCTGATGGAACCACAGTCTTGAAAACAGCACTGTTACCTGAGCACTTCTTAGTTTTAGGTTTGCAAATTACAGCTGCTTGAGTTGGATGTTATAAACAATTTTAGATGTTAGTTACCTGCCAGTCTCTCCGACTCCTGTGTGCTAGCTCTTCTTTGTGATTTTTTTTAAATCCCCTGTAAGAAGATGGAATTATTCTTAGGAATGGAAACATTTTAAAACAGTTGCATGCAGGATATTCTATCTTAATGTGCCTGTCTCTTCAGCTGCGTATCATATGTAGGTCTATCCTTCCAAATAATAATCCATGCTGGAATTTGTCCCCTTTGGAGGTGGTAGGGATTCTGCCATCTATTTCCATGGTGATAAGCTTTCATTGATTTCTTCAGCAAAACTAGTGATGACAATGAAGTCTTCTAACATCTAGTTAAATATGACCTACTTTTGGTGTAGAAGGGGCTGAGTCCTACAACTAGAAATGCCAGTGACTAGGTCCTTGGTGAACTGTGGATGAGAAGTGAAATGGAGTTTAACGTTGCTTCACAGGTAGATTATGTCAACATATGCTGTTGGACTTGCTGCTGCTTTAACACCCAACCAACATCTATGTAAAGAGATCTGACAGCTGAAGAAACTTAGAGGCTTAGACAAGAAAAAAAAGTAATAGAGAATTAAAAAACAGCAGATACAAGTCCTTATCATTCAGCTGTTCATGAGTCATAGCTAGCCTGGGAGGATTTTTAGTTAAATTCTTCCGGGAGAATTAATATTTTATCTGTATTTTATGCTAAACTCATTACTGAAGACATTCTTTCTTCTGTGAAATCAAAATCACTTTTGTAGCAACCAGTTGTGATGTCAGAAGTAACACATTGATGGTTTTAAGTGATGAATACATGTGGAGGAAATATATCTGCGTAGGTACATGATGGTCTACATTTTGGGTTTGAAACAATGAGAAACAAAGATTAAGACAAATACTTGTGCCTTTGATTTAGCTCTTTAACTCTTTGTTTTTGCTAACTATTGAAGCCCTAGCTAAAAAAAATCATGGCTTGGATTTACTGGCTTTCTAGCAAGTGTTTAAAGATGCCAGTTTGAGTGCATGTATCTGTATATTTGTTCTCTTCTTTTGATGCTACTTTTGATACATGGAAACGTGATGCAGACAAAAATTTTGGTCAGATCTGAAACATTGTTTTCTTTTCAGAAGAGCATCCAAAGATAATACAAACAGATGATTGAATATTTTAACAAGTGTGTGCATTTAAATATGAATGTTTTGATTCCTCTATTTCAAACTACCCCCCTAATTCAAGTGAGTTTTTAAGGAGAAACTGTTCTTTCTCTTTACAAAAGATACCAAAGTAAGGTGCTTGAGAAAAATCCTTGGTACTCTGAATGATGCAAAGTTTAATCAACACACACTGCAGTCACTGATTCTTTCCTTTTTGCACATGGGAAGGTAATGGATATGCTCCATGCCATGGGACCAGAGACTGTGGTGATCACAAGCTCAGATCTGCAGGCACCTCTAGGAAATGACTACCTTATTGCCCTGGGAAGCCACAGAAAAAGTAAGTTGCAAACTGCTTCATTAAAATATACTTAAACAAACAAACAAAAAACTACAATAACAACAAAACAAAAACAAAAACAAAAAAAACAAGTTCTCTGCTTTATGAGCAGAGTGGTTTCATCAGATCCATTTGCAGTGCATGAAAGGAGCTTACTTCCCTAAGTGAACTTCTCCTACAGTAATACAGAGAGCAGTAAGAACGGGACTACTCCATGAGGGAAGACAGGCTGGGAGCTGAGGGTAACCATAGCATATCTGAATGAGGTGAGAAGAACGGGGTGGTGATGGCAGGACAGGTCCCATTGACAGTCCAGTGATTGTTGAAGAGAGATGAGACAGGTCAGGTCAGAGATTAATCTGTGAAATCCAATCAGTAAGTCAGGACAGCAGGGCTGGGTACAGGTACACCTAAAACCCAGCTCAGGCAAGGATGTTTGTGCATTTGCCTGAGCTGTTGTGCAGCTCCTGGACCAGTGGGCAGAGGGTGCATGGGTGTATGTCCTAGGGGAGATTGCTCGGGGCTGCTAAAGCCCCTAACAGTGTTCCTGACAAGTAATAGTGGTATCAAACAGAACTTGTGGATGATTTGGTGGCTTTTATGAAAAATTACACTGTCCTGTTAATAGGTTATTCTGCCCAGATGGATTGGTTGTAAAATGCCCTTCTGCTTCTTCTTTCCATCCCCTCTGTATCATCATAAAGATGCACTGTGTGTTTGGACTCTCACAGGGTGTTTTTACATGCAAAGGACATAGTTATGTGGGATAATCTTGTTTTTATAATCGTTCTTCTTTTTTGATAATCGTTCATCTATGTGTTATCAATCTGGGCATAACCTTCTGGACTGCTGAGGCAAAAAGAAAAAGACAACTCTTGCTATGTCATCCAGACTCCACAAAGAACCACTTGGTGTTTCTTAGCACTTGGTACATGCCAGGGCTGGAGTAAGCCTGATAATTCCAGCGGTGATTGCAGTATGGCACGTGGATCAGATACTCTGCTGCAGTGTACAGCTGCTCTCGTGACTTCATAAAACCCAAAGGTTCTCTCTAGATTCTGGTTGGGTATGTCCCACCGCAGTCTCCATAAATATGTGGCTTCCTGAGCAAGCTGCTGCTGCAGTCTAAATGAACTGCTCTTAGTCTTCCTTAGTCTTTCATGAAAGTGGAAGTGCCAGCCATCTGTTCCCACTTAAGTGAAGTGTGTAACAGTATATAAATTGTAAATGATGTCCCAACTCAGCAAAGTTTTGGAAGGTTGCACATTTAAACAGAATTGGTACAAAGTTTACAATGCTCCTTAGCATATTTACATTCCAGATAACACGGGAATTCAAATCTGATTATCATTTTAAAACCATGGTAAACCATAGGAGTTGCTGGGTCTGTTACTTAATTGTCTGTCTGTGTTGTAGCTAATGCAGATGGTACCAAGATGACACAAAGAATTCGAGTGGAATCTCCTAAAGTGGATGCTGTCTTTGTTGGAACAGGAGACTTGTTTGCTGCTATGCTTTTGGCCTGGACACATAAGCATCCAAACAATTTGAAGGTATGGGAGAGTTTTTTCATCTGTCTGCAAGTTTAGACTGCCTCTTTTTATTTTTAATCTATTACATTATTTAAAACAATCAGAATTTCTCTTTTCCTACAAGATTTTAGCTTGTACAACTTCAGATGATTACATTTCAGTTATGTAATTTTGCTAAACAAGATGCTCGGAGAAAGACTGCATGTACATTAGTAAATATCTTTTTATCCTCACTTAATAAACACTGAAAACTATTTATCCCATTTCTTTCCCTCATGCACATAGAGTCCTTGATATGGGTGTATGATTTCTAATTCCTGTTTTGGGAGAATTAAGAGAATCTAAATCCACTTTTCTGCTTTACTCTGCTTTACATAGTTGTCACCCTGTTTGTGTCTTGCCAGTTGTGTTTGCCTGAATATTATTATTTCAAAAGCACTGCTATTAAACTGGGCAGCTGAAATTTTACTACAACCTGGGTATATTATGTTAATGTGCAGGTGGCATGTGAAAAGACTGTGTCAGCCATGCAACATGTTCTGCAAAGGACCATTAAGAGTGCAAAAGGTAATTTATTCAAACCTTGATCCCTTGTTCTGTTTGGATTTGCATCGGAAGAAACATTTACAGAGCTTTCCGAGTTTCCTGACTCAGAAAGGCATCCTTCAGTGTGGAAGCACCCAGAGGATTCAGAGAATCTACAGGACAGCTGGGTAGTCTTGTCAGTACACGTTCTTAGTCCTCCAACCCTGTTTTTGACAACACCAGACTGAAGATGTCACTGTTCAGCTTACACTGGGACTGCAGTTACGCTGACGGTGCTTAGCTGCTTTGCAAAGCAGTGGTGAAACAACTTGAGGAAACACTGAATTTCACGTGCAAAGGAGATCCTGTTTAAGTATAGGTCGCTCACATTCCCTTTTAGTGCATGTGCTTAACACTGAGAAGGCATTATCAACTAGTTATAGTCTGTTTGCTGTATTGGCCATGCGAAGAATGATTTTTTTCAAATTCTCTCGCCTTTGAGTTCCCATGTTTGTCAACTTCTAAGGAGATCCAGATAGGAATTGAGGGTTCCCACAGCATGTCTTTGTCTCTTTGTAGTTGACAGCAGAGCTGTGTTCCTCTCCTGGAGAGAGGTGCTGCAGAGCAGGGGTGCTGAGAAATTACAGTACTGATCTTCTACTTTGGAAGTCATTAGCAGGGGTGGTAAGGGGGCTTGGGGGTGGGGGAGAAAAAATATAATGGGGTATCAGACAATGCAACTTGTTTATTTTTATACTGCTGTTTATACTGACATTCTGATGTCATCTTTTTAGCACAAGCCGGAGAAGGAAACAAACCAAACTCAGCCCATCTGGAACTGAGAATGGTCCAAAGCAAAAAGGACATAGAAAACCCAGAGATCATAGTGAAAGCTACTGTGTTATAAAGGCTGTATGTCTCCAATAACGCACAATGTATTGATGTCCTCATCTCTTTCCTGTAAATTGTAATATTTGCCTTAGATCTGTGACAGAAACCTGACTTTCATGAAATAGCGCCCAGCATAGGCAGATATCCACTCTCAAACATATGTGCTGGCCTTGCTCAGTTTTAAAAACAAAACAGAGTTAGTATGCATTAACGCATATTACCAGGTATCAAAATGGCTGTCAAATTCACTTAGTCTGTGTAATTACCCAGGGCAAGAGAGTACGATGTTCCTGCCTTGCCAAAGACTTCAGATGTGAATTTGCTAACGGAATGCTTGACTAGCTGGAGAATATATTTCAAGACAGCATTTAGTGCCAATGGAGCTGGCTACATGCTCCCTTTTCCTGGAGAGATCTGGTTACCTACTCTGGTGTTCAGTATCTCAGCTGCTACAAAACTAAGCAGGGTTAAAACTACACACAAATTTCTGGTTGTGTGTAGGAGTACTTTGGAGATGTTTGGCATTTAAGTACTCTGAAGTGACCTTGAGGTGTCATTCATGTTACTGGTAACTGCTCCTGTTTCTTGTTTTATGAACAGTTGCACGGTTTCAGTTTTTGCAGGTACTGGCTGCTAATTTCTAATGTCCACAGGTGTCCCCCCCCGATACTCTTCCAAAAATCTAAAACATATTAATAAAAGAGCATCTTTTTTTCAGTAGCACTGATTAGAAGTTTGTAGTTCTACCTCCAAGGCCAGGCTTGATGCTTTGTTTGTTTTTTAACTAAGGACAATTGTTCCTTAAGGACAAAAGAGAAAGCAGCTCCTGCTCTGAAAGATGCCTGCCCTGGTTCGTTCTTCGTGGGTGGATGTATTTACAAACTGTGTAGGGCACTTCCTCTTAGCAATAGCGAGCACTATAGGCAGGCTTATCAATGAAGCAACGTGGTAACAGTAGTAGGTATGGCTTAGTAAGTTGCATATTCAGGGAATCATAAAATATTTTTTCCCAAATTCAGAGAAACGCACAAAATCTGTTCATAATGTAATTCTCTGCAACCTTATTTGATGAGAGATCACAGAAATGTTATTGTTTGTCTCCCAAATATTTTTTTAATTTCAAAATTCTGCTTCATTAGCCTTCAAAATGGGATTCTTACTAATTTCAGTATCTTGTATGTCTCAGCCACATCTTATGCCAGTAGGGCAGACGCACTGACAAATACTGACCACTTGTACTTCCTGTTGATTTCTGTATGGGACTGAAGTTTTAGCTTCTCCAAAGAGGAACTCAAGTGTCTTGTTATATCAGAATTCTGCTGATGAGCTTTATTTGTCTTAGATGGCATAGGCAGATACTGCATAGACAGAAACTGCATTTTGGCTTGCAGTTACATAAAGCAAATTTTCGTTAGAGAAAAGGGCAGCTCTGAGTTTTTCTTGATGACCTGAGGAGGCTCAGGAAACTCATTCTCGGGTCTCTCCTGGATACCTTTCCTGCCTCTTCCTCATTATACCTGCCTAATGGATAGTGTCACTTGCATAGAGTGGGAGTCCCCAGCAGAGCTGGTTGGAAGATTGTCTTTGACACTGCAGACTTCACTTATCTCCCCATTTTGTGGATTTTTTGCCATTGTTAAGCCAAAGTTAATTGGCTTCACCTAGTAGAAGTGTGATTTATCCTTAAAGTTGTTTTTAGTTCAGCAGATTTTTTAATAGAGTAAGATTTCATAATCAATGCACTTCTGAAATCCCTTGTTTTCAATATCTCTGAAGCAAATGAAATTTCAGAGATGAACACATTTTGCAGCAAATGTAAGAGGCAAAGCTCAAGCTTTCACTCTCAACAGCTAATACTTTTATTTCCTCTCATGAGTTTGAAGTTAAAAATGAAAAAAAAAAAGACTTGAGAATTTTAAGGAAAAAGAAAAAGACCTACAAAACATGACTCTACTGCCACAGTTTAGAATGACCACTGCCATGAAATAACTTCCTAGCAATAATAATTTTGGTGATGTGAACAGTCACTAAAATTAGCAGTCAGTAACAGAGATGAGCTCATGGCAGATACCCACCATGTGAAAAGACATGAACTATCAGTGTGTATACATCTGATGGGAAAGAGTAAAGAAGAGGGAACGAGAGTCTTCTCAGTGATGCCTGATGGAAAGATGAGAGGCAATGGGCACGAGCTGAAATACAGGAAAATTTGCTTACACATTTAAAAATAAATCCCTCTGAGGGTGAGAGCACACTGGAACAGGTTTCCCAGAGAGGCTGTGGAGTCACCATCCTCGGAGATATTCAAATATCAAGATTCTTGAATTCTTCACGTCAGAGGATCAACAGGAGAAAGAAGATCAAAATTTGCCTTTAATATTTTTTTTTAGTAGCATTAACTATGCACTGTCAAAATTTGCTGTCAAAGAAACCTTACCTTCTGTAAGTCTGTACTACAGAAAAGCCCTTTTAGTAAGTGTGAGACAGCACAATTATTTCTGGCACTTAAAAAAAATAGACTTTCACAAGGGAATTGCGAGAAAGACAGGGCTGTTTTTCTCTGAAGTAAAAAGCCTGAAATTTAGGAAACACAAAGTTACCTTACAAAGAAGGTTTTATCTGTTAACCATAATCAGCCTTGATCTTGCCATAAAAGAGAAAGTGGGGTGTTTGCTGGAGCAGCTGATACGTGTCAGGTGTGTTCTCTTCCTACGTCTTCAAAGAAAGAAGGATCACTCCAGTAATTCACACCTTTCTGTGACATAGCCATACTGTACAAAGGATGGATAAAGCAAGGGGAGCTTCAGAAAAAAAGGTAACAATACTCACGTGCTCAATTCGCAAAAGTTCCTATTTTGCACTAGCTGGATTCTGTAGCAGTTGGCTGCTCGCTGCTTCTGCTTAAGTCCCTGGGAGTTGTTCATGTGGCATCTGTTTTAAACTCCCACTGACCTGATCTAAACTAGGTCAGGTTTATGTATTCAGTGAAGAATTGTGCTTAACATCTCTTGCCTGGAACAAGCATCAAAAGATATCTGTAAATATATTCTGTAGCTGACATTTTGTAGTCACAACAGGCTTTTTTAAACGTCAAGGTATATATATGTAATACTGAGATGCGTTTTTATTGGTTCAGAGTTATACAGCACTTTTTCATAATGCTTGCAGAACAAAATTCAAAGGCTCGGAACAGTCATGTCCAACCTTCATTCCCACCTCTCCTCCTGCAGGTAATATCTGTAGAGTACGAACACCTACTGCCCGGTGCAGCTAAAAGTGTATCAGTATTAGACAGCTGCCCACTATTTATGTAAGGCCTTGGAGGAGACTCATCAGGGTTGTCTGATCCACTTGCAGATCCTTAGGTAAAGAAAAATGGTTATTCTAAACGAGTTTAGGTCCCAACAGAAGAAAAAGCACTTGAGCACAGAGAGTGGAGTCAATAACTTACAAAGAAGCTTCCATGGATGTCCTAACAGCACAAGGAGGGTTGGTAACCCACTAGTCCGAGGCCCCTCACTCAGCCTTGAGACTGGTGTGGTTGGGGAATGCCAGCTTCACTGCTGTCTGTACCCCCAGCTGTACATGTGGAGGACACGTGTACATATCAAGTTAGCTGTCAAGCACACATCTGACACTGAAGCGTGTGTCCTCATGGGAGTGGTGAACGGCTTGTGTTTGTGTCCAGTTGACTTCCCCGCTGTTCTCTCTCTCCACTTACTGTGATTTGTGTTGGATGCTTTTTGCTGGGGCGAACTGTTCTCTGTATGTGGTCAGCCATTTTGATTACTGCAAGTGCACTCCTTCGTGGAGCCATGGTGCAGGAAAGACCAAAACTTGTTTACAAATAATCTACTCTATTCTGGGCCTGGATATAGTCTCTAAATGATTAAAATTCCCTTTTACCTCTTTGGGAGACACATGCATAAAGATGCGCTAGAATCAATGCTATTCACACTGGGTATAAACATTTTAGAAATCTGCAGTATGAAATCGTGAACTTTAATGTTTGTTTGCTGATTTATATTGAAAATCTATAATCAATGTGCTATACAAAAGAATCAGAGGACCAAGGTTTCCAGCTACTCATACTGCCTTTTGGAGTATCTTACTGTATCTTGTTTGGATGGTGTTAATTTGTTGTCTGAGACTGTTATGGTGATTGTATTGATATATTTTATTTTAAACTATGTGGCAAAGAAGATTGTAATAAAAGCATCTACATTTAATATACTGTGCACACACAAATTGTTAGGTCCTATTTTTGAATACGTTAATCATTTCAGAATTAAACAAATCAAGAACAGTTTGATAGTCTTGCTGAGTAAGTGGATGTAATTAAAGGTTCAGTTAGCTATACCCTAGTACAGAGAATGGATATTTAATGAAAGAAGGTATGCTTGTGCTCTGTATTCATCTCGTTATAAGGAACTAGGTCTGTAGAAGAGAATAACATCCTTGTCTTCTTAGATTTTAAGAGGTTTAATGGTAAAACAACTGCTGACAGTCTGGACCACTGCTCTTGTATGCTTTGTACTTGCCGGTGCAGGACCTCTCTGGGATGTGCTCTTTATTCCTGCAAAGAACGTGAGAAGAGGGGCATGAGATAAGGATCACAATTTATTTCCAGGTCTGTTTCTTGTGCAGAATTCAGCTGCGCACCCCTTCACTCAGAGTAATTTTTATCGGAGCATACAAGAGTACACAGCAGGAAACAACCGTTTCTGCATGTGGGAACAAGTGCTTCCATCAGTGCTCTACATGGTATGTGCTATGGCAGTTTGTGAGCAGAGGAGAGCAAGTGTCCAGTTTAACGAGAGCGCTGGTTATTGGAGAAGATGCCACATCAGATGCCTATGCCCACTGGAGAAGTTAGGCTCGTACTAAAGCAAACCAATTCTCCTGACTCATGGTCCTTCTCCTTTTAAATAATGCCTTTAGAAGCGGAGAGAGAAATGTTACAGATACTGGTCACTTTGAAACCAAAGTACCTCTTAATAAGTTGAAACACAACCCTTTCTTTCATATCCCATTGCAGTCTTATTGACTCGTTGATTAGGCGTTCAGCTCCTGTTTGAGTCCCAGGATAAAATTATTCAGAGAAGAGCTGTCCTTTTTGAAAGACATTTGCTTTTGATAATGGAAAACTTACTGCTGTGCAGTTTCATAGCCCACTGGCATTCTAAAACACATCAATTAAAGACACGTCAGCCACTAAGCTTTGAGGTGTTCAATCACAACCCTGAAAACAGCTCTTCTCTCTAAATAGGTGAGTAAAGCTGAATTTATGCCTGCGCGCAGGAGCAGGCTGAAGGTAAATCCACAGGGTTCAGCCAGAAACTTGGGGTGTTCCCTGAACTGCCAGGGCAGGGCGTTGAATGCAGGATGCAAGGTAGCTGCTATTGCCAGTACAGTCTTGGGGTGGGGTGGGGGTGGAGGAGCCCAAGTCAATTTCCACATTTTCCAGAAAGGAAAAGGACGTGGTTTGGCTTTCAGCAGCCCAGGAAAGCTCCCATCGGCTTTACTGAGACCGGTTCCAGGTGACAGCCCCAAAGCCGCCAGCCACCCATTTGGTGCTCGCCGCTCCAGCAGCAGTGGGACTTGAGGCAAATGGGATGCTCCCAAGTCTGGTCCTTGATAAGCACTCGTTCCTGAATCGGTGCCTCTGCAATGCAAGTAATAGTAATAAATACGCAATTTGCAGAGTAGTGAATAAGGCAGCGCATTACTGAGACACTGATAAGCGAAAACCAGCAATATGAGAAGGCTGTGCCATATGTTACCACCGGAATCATGCGTACTTCTTACCTATTGCCCTTGTGGTTGCATTGCTATTTAGAAAAATCTGTGTGTAGAAGGGTGTCATATATGTACTCTGTGCGTGTGCGTGTGTTGAAGCTTTATTTGCTATGCGGTGAGGGCGGGGAGCAGAATTTGGGGGCTGGCTGTGTAGGCCTTCGGGATGTAAGCAGAAGGTCTTAAAGAGTTATATTTTTATAGACTGTGATGAAGATTTGGGTCCCAGCCACACACAGGCTTTTCTTCCAGAAAAGTAAAATGGCACGGGAAGAGGGCCAGGTGGCTGTGATAAGGTAGGGATAGTACAACCCCACCAGCCCTGGACTAACTAAGAGAACCTAATAAAAGATGCCTTTTTAAGTAATATTTTTTTAGTGCTGAATTGTTAAATAAATATTTATGAGCAAACTTTCTATGTACTTAAAGTTTGTTTGTGTGGTGCTTTGTACTAACTAGGTGAACCTGTTATATGTTTACACATCTTGATGATTGTCCTTGAGGTGTATGTAGTAGTAATTCAATGAATTTTATGCCAGAAAAACAATGAAGTTCTGTGTAATAGCAAATGAATTGATTTCTAATGAAATTGTAGGCTTTTGTAGTGTTTGTGTATCTTCTGGTTGGCAGTTACGAGTTGTATTCTTTCTGCAGCAAGGCTTGTACGCTTGATTGTAGAGAGGCAATAGGATGGTAGATACCATTGTTTAAAGAGAAAACCCTAAATATTGCTACCTTATCCATTACAAAATCAGGTAAGTGGCGACAAGCCTGGAATTTAGCTTTTGAGTTGGAATAATATACCCAGTACATATAGGGCAGGCTAAAAATAGGTGAAGGAATTGTTTATTTAATGGAACAGGACTGAGAAATCTCGCAAGTCCTTAATAGCGACATGTAAACAGGCAAGCCTAGAGACTGGAACTGCACTAGCTTTTTCACATTTTATGAAGCTGGCCAAGCTAACTTCAATGCTTGTGCTGAATGAGTGCAACAGATAGATGAATAGGCTAAATGGGCAAAAAAGAAGATTTTTTTTCCTCCAGTCTGTCAGCTGTAGTAATACGAAGAATTTAAGGAAGGTATCTGAATTAAAATTCAATATATCCATTGGCTTTCGGAAGAGTTCGTTCAGTTACCAACAAAATCCCATTCAGTCACAAGGCAAGCTGCTAGCATGTTTGGAAACAAAAGCATGATTTATTTTTTATCTTGCTATACTTGATTTTTTTTTTCTTATGGCTGGAAGAGCAGGGCTTAAAGCGTACACTTCAACCTAATCTATTTATTTTATTTTATTTATTTATTTATTTATTATGTGGCTGGACATTTGGGGATTCTCTAGAAAGTCTACAAGAGTCTGCAACGTAAATCAGTCTGTGGGGTACGGCCCTCTGCTGAGCGATGTGCTCTTACCGCAACAGCTGGTGATCTGTGAGCATATTTAATGATGTGTCTTGTTAAGAAACAAGGCAGCATCCTCGCCACACTTCTGAATAAAGCACTGCTGCTGCAAAAAAAAAGGGGATGGGGGGAGAATTTATCCGAAGTTTTTGTCTCAAGAGTTTCCGAGTTCTGGGTATGTTAAAAGTACTGGTTCTGCCTTGCTGGGTTAGCAAAAAGATGCATCACTTAGACGAATAATGCATTGTCGGGGAGAGGCTAGGGAAGGGAACAGCAGTGTTTTGCATGCTTCTCTGGCTGTGCCTGTCTTTCCCTCCCCTGGGAACATGTGGGTGCACCGTACCCATGGTGGTGGCAGTGCACCCACCCCTGGGACGTGTGGAGGTGTTGCTCTGAGCGAGTGGGAGACGAGGGCTCTGAAGCTGTTGGGCTGTTTGTTTCTGAGTGCTGTGCCAAAGTGCTGATTTAGCACAGGTCATGCACTTTGAATTTACAGCACGTGATGACCAGCGCGCTGCTTTCCTGCCTGTGGTGTAAGGTGGCAGGGTACTCATTCTCCTCTCCGTTCTAGGAACCTAGCCTCACCATCAGACTTCCCTACACTTCTTTTGTAGTCTGTGGAAGAGAATCTGCACGTGACTTGTGCAGATGATTTAGGCTACTTTCTTGTTCTTTGGAAAGGAAAGGTACAGAAACATCAGCTGCTCTGGTAGCTTTCTCTTGTCCAGCTCAGGTACACCATACAAATGCACCCTAACTTTCTTCACCCATCACTTGTGCTGGCCCCGGTCCTTGCCTGACCCCATAATGAGTGAAGTGAAGAAGCTAAACCAACGGGGAGCTCATCCAGCCAAAAAACCCGAAGCTTTCAGCTCCTTTAGCTCCCTGAACTTTCTCATCCTGGGATTAGAGGAGTGTTTGTGCTGCTGCAAGGCAGGGATTGGGAAGATACAGCTGGACAAAAGAGGGGAAAATAAGATTGCCTCTTTTCCAGACAGTGAGATGATGGCTAAACAGAGCCTAATTGCAAAGCTGCATTGTCAGTGGTAAAGAAAAGAAGTCCTTGTCAGCTAAGTACTTGAAAGAAGAGCTACAGATGTAGTGATCCAAGTTTGGTGTTCTCAGTCCAGCCCATCCCCTGTGCCACAAAACCATTATAGTGCAAAAGCGTTACAGATTTCGTGTGACCGTTTGGATCATCTATATGATGCTTATGCCTAGCAGAGTAGAAAATAGCATATAATAAGGCAGTTACCCAACTAGGGAACACAGCAGTTACACCCAGGAGGAGAAAGTTTAAAGTCTGCTTTCACAGCACTTGCATGGTGTCAGAACTGCCCAGGTCTGGATCTCCGGATCTTACTCTTAGTAAGTAGTCAGATAAATAAATAATTCAGGTTATCTGGGAATATACGTGGCATTGTTAGTTATTTTTAAATCACGCAACACCACAGGTCTCTAGTTCATGAGGGATTTTCAGAAGATGCCTTGCCAAACGATGTGATACAGCCTGCTAGAGGTGGCTTGGAGATCAGCGTGCCTCTTGTGATACGCCTGCAGTAACTGGCGTTGGAAAACAACTTGCAGGCAGGTGCTCCTGTTCTATGCCCTGCATTTAGCAAAGCGTTGGGTGTTCCTGTGCCCAACAGACACTGTGAACACATGCCTTGATAGGGAAGAAGCTGTAGGGTTTGTTGCTGGAGACGTGGTGATGAAAAGGTCCTGGAAAGCTGAGCACCATCCGGTGATGCTATAACTTACTGCCAGGGACTGGGACCGTTACTGCCAGGTAGCCCTTTCAGTCCTGTTTTCTTACCAAAATATGAGGTATGACGTCATGTATGCCATTTCAATATGCTTTTAGCTGGCTGAATGGGAAATACGAATAAAGACTGTTAGAAATGGAGGAGAGGGATAACTGTGCATTTCTGTAAGATCTAAGTGACTAGAGGAATACCGACATCTGTCTCTAATTCAAAATTATTGACCAAATGAGTGTTGTGTCTTCAACAGTGAGTAACAGCTGGAAGAGGGCAATATTTAGGGTTTTTGCCCAAAGCACATTTAGTCCTGCTCTACTCTTTAGTGAAAATGCCCAGTGCAGACGCCACCAGAGCCTCATCTCGTAGAGTAACACTGTAATAAAGAATGTGGTTTTCTTGTGGAAGTCTTAACCTCTTCTGATGAAAATAATACACGACTCAATATTTTCATGGTGTACAAGTGAAATGTATTTTTTTTTCAATAAAATTAATTTCTTTTCCTAAATGGTTATTTATTTATTTTTCTGTTGGTGATGTTTCTCGTTCTCCAGGTAACTGGGAGTGCCTGGCTTGCCTGGAGGTCAGGACTGTGGGATTCACATGCTGGCATTTGCTTCCCTCTCACAAATACCTCCCTTGTGTTACCTGGAGCCAAGCCCTATGTCCATTCAGCAGAGCATTGCTTATCTGCTTGCCTTTCTCCTTCAGGAGGTGCAGCAGAGTGCATTGCTTGCCTGGCCTGTTGCCACCAGAAGGGGAGAGTCCACTGGGTTGGATCTCTTCAGCAGCAGTCCAGGAGGAGAGCTGCAACAACACCCACATCCCTCCCTGATCCTGTCTTGTTTTAGTCTTGGTCTTTGATTCGTTCTGCTTGATTTACACAGCAAATCCAGACACTTCAATGTTAATCACAGGTGTAGATGTGCTCTTGAATGATCAAGGCATCTCCTTGTTAATTATCTGGTGACATCCAACATCATGGGAAAGAACAAAATGTTAGAAAGTGCTTTCTATGTGTTAATAGCAGATGCTATCATCAGTGTAACTCAGCCAGAGAATTTCAGCCTTCCTAACTCCGGGGACCCCCTGAAATATCCCCCCAGAAGTGGGTGCTGCCCCTGCAGCAGCTGTTGTCACTGCTACCTGGGTGATTGTTCTCTTTGTCCCCAACCCATTCTTCAGCATGGGCTTGATTGCCGGCAGCAGCCTTTCAGCACAGCCTTCAGAAGAGATGTGCTGGACCAGCGTGGCTGTGTCCTCCAGCTGGTGGCATTGGGGGGCTGGTTGCAGCGGGGAGGGGAAGAGAGCATGGCCCAGTTTCCATTGCCAGCTCTTGGCTCCAAGAGCAGAGCCAGGGATGGGATGGAAAAGATACCCAAACTGCTGTTAAAACATCAGGGGAAGTGCTTAACCCAGCATCCTTTATAACCCTGTTGTCCTCGCTGTACCAGCTGAGGTTCTCTCCTACCATGAGCAGCAGCTGTTTTATATTCTTCTTGTCCTTAGTGGTGTTTTTTGGCAGAAGAATAAGTAAGGAGGGTCTTCAGAAGAGTGGTGCCTCCTCTTGTGGGAATCTGGCAGAGCTGCCACAGGCCCCTCTTCCACAGCAGGTGTCTTCTGCGGGGTCTTTGGGAACGTGATTGTCCATGGGGGACTTGTGTGCCCCATGCGAGGCATCTCCTCAAAAAGGAAGCACCTCCCTCTGGAGTGTGTGCACAAGAGGTCACCAGAGCAGTGAGATGCTTCCCTGAGCCAGCCTGGAGAGCTGAGAGGTGAAAAGCTTTGTCCGTGCTTCCCCTTTTGTGGGTTCAAATGCCGATGCCTTAGTCTTGAAACTACATTTTTCATCATCTCAGCGGTCTGAGTGGAGAGGGGAAGGCAGTGAAGCTGGCAGGACTTGGGAGTGGGGATGGGACCAGGCAGAGAGAAGGAACAAAATGACAGGAGGCAAAGCAATAGGAAGTAAGTGACTGTCAGGAGAGGGAGGAATAGTTTTGGGTGTAAATTGAACAGGGAATTTAGCTCCTACATAGCGGCCCTGTTCTGCCTTTGAGTTCTGCTCATCCTACTCAAGCCCCAGGAGTGCTGGTGCAGATGGAAGATGTCGGCATCCCTCCCATCTCTGTCCCAGCAGCGGACCACGGCCACTGGGAGCAGAGCCCTCTCTGTGGAGCAGGCTGCTTGTCCCTGTCCTAGAAACACAGTGGGCTTTTCTTCTTTTCCGCTGGTAAGCTTTGTTTCAAACACAACACAGGAGGGGTGCCAGGTGCTGAGCGTGCAGGGACAGCACTAACCCCTGGCAGCTCCACCCTGTGCTCCTACGGCTGGTGTGTGAAGCTGTACCCTCGATCCAGCCAGCAGCCCGAGTGTGAAAAGATCCCCAAACAACATCACTACTAATGCTGGCAAAGGTTAAGTTTTGTGTTTAATATTTAAACCAAGTTTGGCTAAATTACTACCACAGAAATACCTGTGCCCTTGTCGGTACAAGCAAACACACCACAGTAATCTACGGCCCCTTTTTGGAGGTCACTGACGTTGTTCCCTGGAATTGAGTAATTCCAGAAACTTCGACTGCTTTCCAGGTGCTCTGCGAGTTGCATCCATTCCCTGAGCCACCGTGATGCCGGGAGCAGCATGTGTGGGAAGGGGCAAGGGGCTGGAGGGAGAGCAATTGGGGGCTGGCTGCGACATCCCACAGGCCCTCCTTGGGGACCGGGACATCACACCAGGTGCCCCAGGCTTCAGCCAGGGTACTGCTGCTAGGCCACGCAGCCCAATGCCTGGCCTCATGCCTGAGAGCTTTCCCTTCTTCACCAGCCAGGGTCCCTTCCCTGCCTCTGAGATCACTGCATCACCAGGGCCGAAACCAACCCACGCAGGTGTGACTTGCTTTGAAGGTGAGCCTTTCATTAGAGGCTGCCCTCCCACCAGGGGGAGGCAGATACGTATAGCTCGAGCAGGTGGGATCATTTAGAGAAGAGCATTGAAGCTGCTGAAGACCTGTGAAGAGCAACTGAGGGATTTGGGGTGTTTAGTCTGGAGAAGAGGCTGAGGGGAGACCTCATTGCTCTCTACAACTACCTGAAAGGACGGCAAGGTGGGTGTTGGCCTCTTTTCTCAGGTGACAAGCAGTAGGACTCAAGGAAATGGCCTCATGCTGCACTGAGAGGCTTGTTTTCCTTCTCTAGAGCAAGCTGGTGAACTGCCACACACCTTCCCAGGCTCACCTGCTCAGGTGAGGCCCAGGAGGGTGAAGACCATTCTCAGCACCTGGCTGAGCACACAACAACTCATGAGCTTGCTGGCAGGTCGTGGGATAGGTTCAACTCCCAGCATAAAGGTTCTTTCTTCAGGAGTCCTGGTGGTCTATAAAGACATTGAGAGTGAGCCCCCTGCTTTGTGCAGACAAAAGGAAACGGAAACAGGAAGTGGAAAAGAAAAATGAAAAAGAAAATTCTCTGCAGTGTTAAACAGACAAAAATGCAATGGAGGGAAAAAGAAAAAAATAATAGTCTTAAAAACAAAAACAACAACAAAAACTGAGTTTTGTTCTCAAGTGTTCACAAGGAAATGATCTTTACTGTGGTGTATCTAACGGCTTTGGAAAATAATGTAGAGAAGCTAGTTTGCCTTTTCCTGGCCTGTTACGGTAGCACTGCACTTGCATCTGGGCTGGAAACTTCTTGATCACACCACAAAGCAAATGGTGTGGTTGGGCTCAGCACTTGGTGGCAGTGCTGCCGTTCTGGCTGAACATCCCCCGTGCCACACGTTCATCTAGGAAAGGTGGAAATGGGGGCTTTTCTTTTCGTGGTAAAAAGGCTGTGTCTGGGTCATCCCCATCTACCTTCCCAAAACATCAAAAAAAGAAAAAAAAAAAAAAAAAAAAAAGTGTTGCTCGAACTGAAGCTGATGACTAGTCCCATGAGAAATTAATGGTTCTTCCCTGCCATGAAGTTAAGCATGTGTATGAATGACCACATGGCATCCCGGATGTGATGGGAGGCTCTTCAGCATCCTCCTGCTCTTTCCTGAAAAGAGGCAGAGTGTCCTGGTCCAGTGAAGATAATAGTTATGTGACCTTCCGCAGTCAGTGACATCTCTGTGTCCCCATACATTTGCCCCTGTAGACAGGGAATAACATTTCTGTGTTGTAAAGAAGAGCTATGAGGTAACTCACTTGTGTGTGAAACCCTTGAATGTCACAGAGATAAGGGATTTGCAAGCAGGTGGGCAAATGTGGCGGTCAGTGGGGTGGAGCTGGGGGTTGTAAGGCATGCCTGGGGTACTGTCCCTCACTCTCCTTATTTTGGAGTCCATGAGTGAGCCCCTTTTCTTAAGGAAATCCTGGCTTTGCTCATCTTTGGTGGCTTCACAATGCACTTGCTCAGGCATTATCCTCCGGTCTTCAGTCTGTGAAAGATCAAAAGCCCTCACCAACCTCCCCTGTCAGCGATGTGTCTGGGCTTACTCCAGCCACCGATATCACCTCCAGAGCTATTTTATGGCTAGCTACAGCTGCAGCATGCAGGGATCTCTGAGGGTGGTGAGGAGCTGGGACAGGCTGCCCAGAGAAGCTGTGGGTGCCCCATCCCTGGAGGTACTCAAGGCCAGGCTGGATGGGGCTTTGGGCAGCCTGGTCTGGTGGGAGGTGTCCCTGCCCATGGCAGGGGGGTGGAACCAGGGGGTCTTCAAGGTCTCTTCCAAACAAAGCAGCTCTGTGACTGTGAACCTGGCAGGACCAAGCTGGGCATATGTTGTCTGCCTGCTGTGGGACAGAGGCTCCAGGCAGGTCCCCGCTGTTTGGGTTTGGTGCTGGGGTGGCCATGCAGAGGTACCACAGGCATTCAAACAAGCTCTGAACAACAAACTCACCTCACCTGAACAGCAGCGAAAGGAAGACGGGCTGGCACGGGGCTGGGGCTAGGCTGGACCAACCTGCTGGCAATGACTGCTCTATGCTGCTGCGCCCAGCTGGTTGTCATCAATACGAGGGGTGTGTGTGTGTGTGTATTAACTACCTCTTGCTGTCCTTTAACAACTCTGCAGCCTCCAATTTTCCATGGAATGAGTATATTTTTTCTCTCATAGCTGTACAAATGATTCTGGGATGCTCAGGTACCTCAGTGATGTGTGTGTATAGGTACACATTTGTCCCCTCATGGAATCAACATGCAGCAAATCTCCTTAAGGCTCCAGGGGCCCCCGTACCTCAGAAGAAAAAGGGTTTCGCTGTGGACCAAGCTGAGTGCTTTTATTGCAGTTTGGTTATTGCTTAACTTTCGTTAATCTGTGGTGAATGCACATTTTAAGTGAACAAGCACAAGTGATAATCTGAATGCTTTAAAACTTAGTGTGTGTTACTGACTGGGCCCAGGGTTTACTCTCGAGTTATCATTAGAGCAGCACAGTCACGTTGAGCTGATACTGATAAACTCTTCTCATCCTTTGGTCTTTTGTCAGTCCTGGAGAGCAGGGGAAAAACAAACTGAAAGGGGTCTAGCTCTGACTGTCCAAGACTATACAAAATTAACCTAAAAATAGCAAGTTGTTATTATAATAGACATGCAGAAAAGCAGGACAAATTATGATAAAGTAAAAGGCTCCCCCTTCTGTCCTTTGCAAAAATCTCACTTGAGTGAGCTCTCTATAAAATACAACCTTGACAAGTAGAGCATGCGCTTAATTGTCTGAAGCTGCATCCCACAGGGGAAACCCCGAAACTCACGTGGTGCCTGCCGTGGCAGTCCAGGAACACACATCTTGAGGGTGCTGTGCAGCCAAGAAATTCGGATTGTTCAGCAATTCATGAACGTTGTCCTGACCTTGAGGGCACTGTGTGGCCCCACATGCTGTGCTCAGCGCTGGAGCTGCAGTGTAGTTGGGAAGGAAGACAGAGCTTAGCTTTTGGAGAGTACTTTTACCTTTTTTTCATCTCAAAGCGTGGTTTTAATTAGCTGACACTCTGTGTGGGCTTGCTAAGAGCCAAGGCAAGGCTGAGAGAGAGCTGTATGGTGGTTTCCATTTCAAAATGAAGTGACTCATAATCCAAGGCATTAACCCGTGACTTTCATGATTATAAATTGATTTTGGTCTTAATTCATTTTTAAAGGACTGGGGTTTTCTTTGCCTTTTTCTTGAAGGCTCTTATTCCACCTCAGAACTGTAGAATCAGCCTGGGGAAATCTTTTATAAGCCCTGGAGAAGGGGGATGGAGCAGGCAGGAGCTGCAAGGGTGCAATGCCTGTGCATGCATGTGCAGGGTACCTCCAGCACAGCCCCTTGAAAGTGTTGCAGCTGCAGCCAGCAATTATGCTCAGGTGCTTTCCAGGTGATGCCAAAAGGTAGAAATCTCTGTTATTCCATCCCCTGAGAGCTATCAGGTTTGGAAAGCTGTTCACCCCCTCTAGACTAGCCTACTGACACGGTGCCCTGTTTAAGTAAGCTTTCAAAGACATGCAAGTGGTTCAGGAGCAGTTTCATATTGACCTTGGGACTGGAGCAAAACCTCTTACCTTGCTGAACTCTCATGGTGTGCACTGAGGTGAAGGGTGCTTTTTGTCCTGTGCTTGGTCAAGGAGCCAGGGACAAGCTAAACAATAACTTGGGAATTGAAGCCCAGTGGCTTTAAAGAAATGCAGGGCAGAGTTGTTCATGGCACAGGCTGGTTTTTGTGGCTTAGGGTCAAATTCCTCCTTTGGACAACCACCTGGCACTGGCCACATAGGGTCATTGAAAAGACAGAGAAGGAATGTGCTCTGCAAGGTTATTTAGCAATACCACGTGAAGATATCAATGCTCTGCAGCCTTGCTCCCCCACACTCATGCAATAGACACGTCTATTGATGGCACACTGATGAACCTCTCTGGTTCTCCAAGATGTTTTCATAGTGACAACTCTTTCCCTGCCAGCTCTCCTCCCTGTTGTTCAGTCTTAACATTTGCTTTTCTAAAAAAATAAAAGTGATGTTTTGCATGTAGTTCGTGTCATGGGTTTAGTATATATTTTTTTATTATTTTATTTTATTAAAAGAGAGGTGAAAATAGATAGGCCTCAGTCCCACTTGGTCAATGTTCACCTTAGCCTGCTCCCTGCCCAGTGTTTGTCACTGGTTTCTGTCTTTCTTGGAAAAGTCATGAGTTAAACCGGCCTCCACAAGAGCCTCTTCCCCTCATCATTTGACCTGCCCTCCCACTGTCTGAGGCCCCCACCAAACTGCCAGACATTCCTGTCAACCTGATCCTGGCTCTGGCCATCTCACACCTTAGCCACCCACAGAAGAAAATGTGATGAGGAGCCCCAAGACCTGTGTTTACCTCCTTTTGCCAGGCTGAAATCCCATCCTTTATGGGAAACTCGATGAGGAACCTTTGTCTCTGCAGCTCAGCCCAGCACTGCCCAGGTCTCCCACCCCCTGGGTTCCTTGCCCTGTGCCACCAGCTTTGTCTTTGGAGGATGTATTTTTTTCCATCCACTGGTAATTCCCACTAAGAGCACTCAGATCTTGCTCTCCATGAGTCACCATCACCCTATCTACTGTAATTTTGTAATACTTTGATAAGTTTCCTGCAGCGTCTTATTTGATCTGTTCCACATACCTCCCTCTGTGTCTCCTCACCCCTCATTCTGCTTCAAATCCTGCAGTGCTTGTCCTCCCTCCTCGCTTCCCTGCTTTGCATTCATACTGGAAACTGAGATGTGCAAAGGTGTTGTGATCTGCTTTCGTTATTTTTTTTTTCCACTACTGACTTTGAATTAAAGAACAGGAATAGGAATTTCTGATTTAGTAACAGTTTGTTAAACACATTAGTTACTGGTGCTATTAAATGTAATCTTGTTATCTGTTCAATAACTGTGAGCTGGGCTACTTGAAGACCTCGTTAACCAAGCATCTGGTTTTATAGATGTAGTTCTTATGGTCCTAGGTGCTTCCTGCAACTATCTACCCACGGCAGGGAACTTATAAATATATCTAGATAATTAGTGCAAGGCAAGTAAATTCCTGCTGTTCTGTAAAATTGGAAGGACCGATGGGTTACCTGGGCAAAGAACTGCAGGATAGGGGTGGCTCCTTTGAGGCAAGGGGACAGACACGTTACTGCTTCTCATTCCTCAACACAATGCTCTGCCAAGGATTCAAGCAAGCTCCCAGACCCGCTGTAATCCAGGGCTACCTCAAAGTATACAGCTACCCATTTCCTTCAGATCTGTCAAAATCTATGCATTTTAATCACACTGCCCTCAGATCTCAAACATACATGGTGCACGAGGAGCTTTTCTGGAGTCCTTACCGGCTCAGAGCACCAGACCATCATGGCAAAGGTGGGACTGTGTTGGCCATCCTGAGGAACGAAGGGTCAGTTTTATGCTGTTTTTCTGGTTTCTCTCCCTTGCATGCCTTTGGAGCTCATTAGGGTCAATCAAAGAATCACATTTAACTGGGAAAAGACCTCTAAGATCATCAGATCCAGCCATTAAACACCCCCCTTACCTGGCTCCCTTGCAAGCAGAAGGTTCCCTTGCTCACACCAGTGCTGCGGGCAGTGTTGGGGACAGTCAGTGGGGTGAGATGTAACTCTACCATGAAGGGCTCATCCTGGGCAGCAAGGAGCAGGCGGTGCTCCTCTCCTGCAGCTACCCAGCATTTCTTCGATGGTTTTCAGCTCACTGGAGATACCTCCTACGCCGACTGCTTTCTAAAGCTTTGAATTTGTTTCTCACAACTCCCTGTTACTGCCGTCCATGCTCTATGATCTATGCCGTGCCTACAGATTCAAGGTGTGCAGCTCGTTATTGTTTTATGTCTCTTGTTTCATACTGCTCTTGCCAATGCAAGGGGCTGGTAAGTGATCCAAGCCCCATCCAGCCCTCGGGGAGGTGTTTGGCACTCTGAATGTTACTCACGTGCTTTGAACCACACAGAGCCTGTGGTGACCCGAGCAGAGGCAGCCCATCTGTCACCGCCTGTATACCTTCTGCACTCATGTGAACGTGCACGGTGCTCTCTGCTGCCTCTTCTTTAGGTTTGGGGCAGCTAATTGCCTCCCGCCGTTTGCTATCTGATCAGTCCTGATGCCACTCTTGCCCTTTTCTTGGATGCGTAATTTGGGGGAGATAGTGACAGATCACTTCCATATCCCAGGGACTATTTGACCCTAAATTAATTAAAAGTACTTTCAACTCTACCCCCATTATAGCAGCTTTCAAACAGACTTTAACGACCTACACACTCTAATGATCATTTCACTAACGATCTAATTTACTACAGGATCTTCCTTAGGAGTATACTGCTATGGACAGAAACGAACAGCTTTTAATCAGGGCTGCTCATTAGCAGCAGCAATCAGTTCGGCAGGTAGCATGGGCCACCACTCTGCCTCTTGATGCATGTGCTCGTTAGCAGAGAGGGACCGAGGAGAGCTGAGACCTTTTGTCTTCAAAGCATTGCTACAGATTGAACGCTTTCCTGGCTCTGAATTCAAACGCTGCTCCTCAGAGCTTACTGTGCAAAACTGTTTTTGGTCAGCATTACGGGCTTACTAAAGAGAGATGCTTGGGCATCTAGTGCTTTGGGTAGACTATTTTTTTTTTTAGCTGAATATTACTGGGGGCATGGGATGTGTAAGCATGCTCACATGAGTATGTGAAAGAGTTTGATGGAGACTGAAGAAGCTTTTGTGACCCGGAGAACAGAAGGCTGGCTAGAAGGGATTTAGCTTGGGATTTCTCTGGGAGAGCAGGGCTTTGTGTGGTCTTGTTAACAAATATGCTGACAGCAAACTCATGGGATGGTGTTCTCTGTTTCTTCTCACAACTAGAGTAACCTGAGTGCCTCAGTCAAAACACATAATGATAAAAAAAGACTAGGAAGACAGATCAATCCAAAAGCCTAGTAGTGCTCTGCTTTACCCAGTGCTGAAAAACCGAGCCTTTCCTCTTATGCCCGTTAAATAAATGATTTAGAGACAATGATATACCCCTCCTATGGGGAAAAGAGGGTCCTGAAGCCTTCAGTAGGGGCTCTTCAGCTGAGGATGGGGGCTGCCATTAGCTGAACACAATTGTGGGTTCAACTGGAGCAAAGGCTAATATTTAAATATACATAATATATATATTTAAATTAAAGAGTGCCCCCTCCCTTGCAGTTTTGCAGGTTGTTTCAACCTGCTCTGAACTTTTATTGTGAGAACATAGACTGTGCCTGCAGGAAGAAAAAGGGAATCCAGATATTACTGAAAATTTTTGCACATTATAAGGAATTAACTGGACCTAAATACCCAACGGAGCTGCCATAAAATTGGTTTAAACTGAAGCTTTACTTGGGTGAGACTGCTTTTTACCCCAGGCACTTTGAAACAAGAGGATTAAAGTAAAAGCTTTTGTTGCAGAGCTGTACATAAAATGAAAAGTACTCTCATAACATTTTTCACATCGCATCACCTACTTCAGAAGATTCACGTAGGCCTTCTGCTTTTCTGGTAGTAGCCCTCAATTACCTTCTTCTGGATCCACTGAGGCAGCAGATGCAATGAATGAGGGACCTCAGCCAGATTCTGCCAGCATCCCTCCTGCATCCCCCTCCCGCATCCCTCCTGCACCGTGCAGTGGCCCTGCCTCTCTGGTTAATCTGAAAATAGTGTTCTTTTTATATCCTCTACTTCCACAGTCCTGGGAGAGGCCTGCCAACCACAAGGGTTTTGTTCACCTGCCAGAAACCACATGTTACTGCCAAGCTGCTCACAATGAGCTCCGCAGACGCCACTCTCCAGCGGTATCCCGGTCACGGTTGCAGAGGCAGCGCTACAAAACCCGAAAGCTTTTGCAACAGGACTGTCTGCTTAGCTTTGAAACTGCTTTTTCTGTGACCTCCGGTGATATTTTAATAACAGGTCTTCAGTTCAGTATGCTCAAACTTTTTTTCCCTTCTCTTTTTAAAAGCCCAGCCCATGCACTGGCAGACTGTAAAGATGCAGAAAACCACAGATGACTGCTAACTGGGAAACGACCTTCATCCATGCTGCTTCTGTCTATGCCCCCATTCTCCCCCCTGCCACATACACCCCTCTCCCTTTCTCTTCCCCAGCAGCCTCTGAAGTTACCAAAGCTGTGGTGCCGAACGCTGTGCCTAGACCTGCTTTGCTTAACTCCTGAGGAATGGTATTTCCAAAAAAAACGCTCCCTAGGCTTCCCATCGCCTAATCACCTGGGGCTGCCCAGGCTTTCCGAGGTGGATTTCCGCCCCACCGCTCATGCTGAGCCCCTGGCCTCCTGTGGGACCCCTCTGCAGACCCCCGTGTGCTGTCAGTCCATCCAGGCAGGATGAGCAAGCATCGTTTGCTCTGCTTCGAGCCCGGCCGTGCACGCAGCCCGGAGCTTGCAAGCTGCACTCATCGCTTTGCCACACAGCATAAACCTGATTCACTGCTGCTCTTCTTTCTAAGGACTCTTTTTATCTTCTAGCTCCCCACGAATGCCAGAGACAAAGCAGAGGTGCTTTATAGCTTGCTGAAGGCTGAATGGATTTCATTTTCCATCTGTAAATGAAATATTGGTCCTGTTATGATCTGGCTCGGAAATCTGCCATTGGATTTAACAAGGCCAGCCTGATGATTTATATTTTAATACTGTTGAAGTATTTCAACATACAAAATGATTTCTTCTTAGGAAAGAGCTAACTAAACAAAATAAAACTATCTACCATACAAAGCAAAGTTCCCTACCACCAAAAATACCTTCTGACATATACTGATCACTGATAACATCCTTGCTCTTTCAGGCTGGTTAAGGAGATGTGCAAAAGCTGTGTTCCTGATGAACTTCTGTAAGTTTTAAAGTCACTTCTGCAGGTGCCTATCATATTCCCTAAAAAACTACAATGGCACTCATGTGCAGATCTCTAGGCCTTTCCTGATTCTTTCTGTATTAACAGTTGTATTCATTTTAATGCATTTATCTTCCTTGTGTGCAGGTTTCTATGAAATGAAAGCAGTGACTCTAAGCATTTTACATGAAACATTATTATTTTCATAAAGAAAATTGTTCTATGGAAAAAGCAAATATTCTCACTACAAAGCAGAGAATGGGTCAGTATGTTTACTGGAAATTACTGCCTAGATAATTTAAATATTGAACAAGTTGCCTTTTGTCAAGTCAGGCATGACAAACCAGGTGCATGGCTGTCAATAAGCACAGCTGCAGGCAAAGGCAGAGCTGTGGAGGTGTTCCCACATAACTGGCTGGTTCCAGTGGGCACTGGTCAAAACAATGATCAAGACTGAATGATCAGGTACAGGGATGTTTATACACATGGTATACATACAAAGTATGAGAATGGATTATTTTCTGATACCCTTTCCCATTACTAAAATGTATGGCAAGGTGAAGTGGAAGCTGCATGCATTTGAAATGTCTCCCAGAAATTTCCCACACTGTCATGTGAAATATAAAAATCAGAAAATCGGAGTGCCGTGATATCAAAAAGCAAACCAAGGGCCTGCTTCAATGGAACAACAGCAGCTGAGCTTCTTGCATTTTGCCATCAGCAAATAAGGCAGCACGAAAACCACATTTATCAGCGTTGCTGTGCACTCCTTCTTTTTAATCTCAGGAAAGAAGTCAAGAAGTGCGTGAGCAGAGGGAGTGAGCCACCCTCATTAGCTCTGCTGGCTCTCATCTGTCTTTGGGGAAGCTCATTGATCTTGCTCTGCAAGGAAGGTGGCACGGGTACTGCTCACCAGCCAGATCAAGGATGTCATTCTCTAGAGTTGTCCCGACACGTTTTCCCAGCATTAAAATCAATGGAGTAGCTGCAGATGAAGATGCTTGGAGAAATTTAAAAGGCAGGGATAAGCAGGAGGGTTACATAATGATTTTAGAGTTGCTACTTTTTGACATGAAACACTGAGCTCAAGGAAACAATTATTTGGTCTCAGAGGTTCCCCTGCTGTGCTCCTCAGTGGGCAGAAGGCAGCAGGCATAAGGTCATTCTCATCAGCATGCTGCTCAGCAACTGGGGAACCAGCCATTAAGTTTAAAATAGCCACAAGTTATTTTCTACACATCCTTTCCCCAGTCTTGGACCCCACAATGGCTTTCTATAAATGAATGAATTATTCTTTCTGTCCCAAGCCAGCACACCACGGCTGAGTGCAGGGAGCTGGATAAGGCACCCCTTTTATTCACAATATCTCTGACTGCTGGCTTTTGGCTGGCTTCCTGAATATGCTTCCTTGGTCAATAACATCTTGTTATAATAAGCGTATGCCACCTATTTGTTTCCTGTGATTCCACAACTCTTGCTTACCATGACTCTTGTGGCTGATAAGTCAGAAACAATTGGAGTTGTCCTTGCCTGTTATTGCCCAGGGGCAGTGCATTTGGAAAACACTGCTGTCCAATGGCCTTATGGTATAGCATACACTCCTTTTTAAATTATAGAAGACTGAATTTGACATTTAAAAATAGAGAGGAAAGCATATTTATTTATTTATTTATTTATTTATTTTCTCCTCACGATGCTTAGTAATTACTCCCCTTGTAGTGTCCTCCTTCCAGCCCCCCTACATCTACTCCGCTTTTGTAGGTATTTAGAGTCACAGAATCACAGAACCACAGACTGGTTTGGGTTGGAAGGGACCTTAAAGACCCCCTGGTTCCACCCCCCTGCCATGGACAGGGACACCTCCCCCCAGACCAGGCTGCCCAAAGCCCCATCCAGCCTGGCCTTGAGCACCTCCAGGGATGGGGCACCCACAGCTTCTCTGGGCAGCCTGTGCCAGGGCCTCACCACCCTCTGAGGAAATAATTTATTTCTTATATCTAATCTAAACCTACACTCTTTTAGTTTAAAACCTTTCCCTCTTGTCCTATCATTATCTGCCCAAGTAAAAAGTCACTCCTCATCTTTTTTATAAGCCCCCTTTAAGTACTGAAAGGCTGCGATGAGCTCTCCCCAGAGCCTTCTCTTCTTCTGTTTGAGAAGGCCATGCTCATCCTGCAGTGTGCTTAAGAAGTACTCTTCTGAAGAGCCAGACACTTTTCTGTATTTCCCCATGCTCCCTCAGGTGATGATCATCGATAACTTCTGATTTTCTGCCTTTTCTTTCTTTTCCTTCTGTCCTTACCTCTGCTCCTGACGCATGTCGAGATAGGGCCCAGCAATACGCAATAGCTTTCCTTTGCTGTTCATTTTGTGGTTTTGCAGCAATGTGTTCATGACAAACTAGTCACAGGGAAAGGAAAGGAAGCCAGCCTGTTGGGGAGAACCAGGGAACAAGGAAAAGGACAGAAGCAAAGGCTGGGGTCTTGGCTATCCTTGGTTCGTGGGGCAAGTAGGAACCTCCTTGCAGAGAAAGCATGTTTCTGAAGATGGAAACTGCACAAATGTGTGGGAGTACCTACTTGCAAGAGGGTGTTATAGCACTCATTTCACTTTAAGAACCTTTTATTTTTAGTGTTTTTGGGGGGTCTGGAATGTAGGAGGAGAAGGTTGCTGGTGGCAATCACAGAGCCTCTGCAGAGCGTATTGTGTAAGCTGATAGGATTGTTTTCAGTATCTACACAGTGTGATTTTAATGGCTAAGGACAGCATTATGCTCATATCATGCAAGCCAGATGGCCCAAACCCAGCCTGCAGTCAGATCTGGTCAACCACTACAAGGGGCAAATAATTGATCACCACTGAAGTAACATCTGGGAGGCTCCTGGGGCTCAGTTTGATGCCTGTGGCCAGTCTGTGGGACTCCTCCTCAGGGGGATGGAGAAACAGATGACATTCAAGGCATGGAGACAAGACTGAGACACTGGCAGGGCACTGCATGGGCGCCAACTGGGTAGTCAGGCTGGTTGAATGAAAGATTGGCCATGAAAGATACCCAGTATAGATGATGGGCATTGCTTGTGCTCATTAGGAGGTCAAACTAGCGTGGCATGTTGCAGTCCCTCGGTGAGGACACTCCAATTAGAGCTCCTGAACAGCTGTAACACCACTAAAAGTCTTGTGTGTACAAATAAAAGGTGTTTCCTTGGCTCCTTGTCCTTCTGGGACATCCTTTCCCTCCTCCCCACTGACTTGGCTTTATTTTTTTCTAGATGTGTTGATTTGTCATGGCTTCTCTCCGTAACGAAAGGTGAAAGCAAAAGTTGTTATTTTCAGAGTCAGCTAACTGGAGAAAAAAATTGTTTGTCCCTAATAACTCTTCAGGACATTTGAAGAGAATATTCGCCTCAGTGATCTGAGCGAGAAGGTCATTAAGTGAGGTATGTTGAAGTGATGGGGAAATGTTTTCTCACTTTTTTTTTTTTTTCTTTTAATTTGAAAATGTGCATGAAATACAGGCATTCAGAAGGAATGTCTGAGGAAGTGGGCTTGGGAAATCTGAGATGGGCACAGGTATATTCAATAATATGTATGTGTGAAATATTTCGTCACTATAAAATGTGGTCAGAGGAGACATTTGCCAGGAGGAAATTGATAGAAACAAGGTGTGTGTGTGTGGGGGGGTAGAGGGATGGGGTGGGGGGAACAGTTGAATAAAATGTTATTTCTCTGATCCAAAAGCTGCTGTACTAGCTGCTAAGATGGGATAATTTAGGCTCTTTTCACTGAGTCCATTAGAGATAAGTACCTTTGCAAGAGATGAGAAGCCGGATCCTAACGCAAAAGGAAGAAGTTAGAGCTATTGTCACTGCAGCAAAAATGAAACTCCAGAAATGTGTCTGTGCTCGTAGCTGGAATACAGAAACCACTGGTGATTTGTTGAACCAAATTAATATAGATGCTCCATAAGAAAGCATTGGCTTTCACATTTTTTATAGTTGAATACATTACTTCATTTCATACGTTTTGTATCCCGAGTGACTCTCATTTTTCAAACACACTGTGAAATTAAAAACCCTCCAAATCTATGCAAAGCCTGCTTCAGTCTGGGGGAGATGTAGGAGAGAAGGGGAACGAGAAAGGGAGAAAAAAAGTCCTGGGATAACATCCAGATTTATTCGACTACAGGGTTCTCCATCTGCCAAGAACAGAAAAGTGACATTCTAAACTGAATAGCACGCAAAATGCTGAATGAAGTGAGCATAAAGCTCTATCAAATCAACAATTACTTGGTGAAAGAAATACACGTGGTTTTTTTCTGGGCTGAAAGTGAGCTGAAATGCAGTAAGAAAAAAAAAAAAAAAGTCTGTTGCCAAGTATTACATGTGGAGAACTGCTTCTGCATACTTCATGGTTATCTTCTCAGGTTCCCTTTCTACTAGGCATTCCCTAGGAGAGCTCTCTCCTAAAGGAGGTGCTCACAGTCAGGTTTTGGAGGTGCTCTGGTCACTGTAAGTAGGAGAGGGACAGTGCTGTTCCTCATAGTCAAGATACTGCTCTTACAATCTTGTTTATCCTCCAGTGCACAGCATGGTGCTGATAAGCAATTTTTCACAAGCTGTAGGTGTTCATGTGCACATTTCCCACCATTTAGGAAATGCACCTAAAAAAAAACAAAGAGTGAATGTACCCTGAATTAAATGGTCCTACAGCTAAACTCGTTGCCTTTTGTGGGACATTAGCCTCGGCTAGTAGTCAAAACTCCCTGCTCGCAAAACTTCACCACACACACCCAACACACTTTTGTGTTATGACAGTCACTCTTCTAAACATGCGATGGTTAGGAAAAGGAAAAAGTATGTTTCTTCCTGGAAACTGTTACTGCCCTTCATCAGTTTCTGCAGCCTTTTCTCGGAGGAGTAAGGATGCTCATAAAATGAAGCTGAACACTGCTTTTGTTCATAAAACTCTGCATTGCTTTCAGTTATGTTCTCAGGACACTTTCCATGGCATTGGGGTGTGGATCAGAAAGAGATTTCCACCTTTCTCAGAGCTCCCTTCAGTTTTATCTGAAAGACAGAGCTTCAACAGCCAGTGTGCAGTGGCTGGCCATTGCTCTGAGCCCCAGCCTCTTTAAAACTGGGAAAATGCAAGGAACTGAAAAAAGAAACAGGGAAGCAAGATTTCTAGAGCAGCTGCTTTGGCGTTGCTTACCGTCGGCTGTGCTTGGCAGCCTTCAAGTAGGCTTAGCTATGGGCAACAAGAGCTGGAGGACGGGGACTGAGCCAAAATGAAGTGGACAGGTTTTCTTCCCTTTTGCTTTGCACAACTTGGACCAAACATCCTTTATCTCTGAAAAGGACCGATATGAAATACGCCCACCACTAATAAGGCTGAACAGAGCAAAAGATGCAGGATTTGTCATGTTCCCTTTTGGCCAGCTTCCCTTCTTCAGGGCTTCACTGGAATATGAAGGCTGTGGCAGAGCTGCTGTAATTGGTGCACTCTTGAAAATACGATGATATAAATAACCTAAATGAGCCTGAAGTGGAGGGGACGTCAGAGATTTTTTGGTCTGCTCCTTGAGGTGAGCAGAATACTAATTAGTCCGGGGAAAACAACATGATTTGGTCAAATAGTTTAATTATTGCAGCATGCTTACTTATTTATTTGCCTCCCTCTAAAAGTCTCTTCCTCCTTCTCTTTCCACATTCTGGCTTTGCTGATATGTCTATTTTAATTGCCCAAATTTATTTCCTTTGTCCCAAATGGGATGTCCCCTTGCCTTTTCCCTTGTGTTCTGCATGGAGCAAGAGCTATGTGGAGTTTGGAGCTGTTTCAACAACACCAACAAAATAAACTAAAATTGGCATTGAGTTTACAGATTAACTCTGTGTTCTGTGCAAGGGCTGCATGGGAAAGGACTTCCCTAAGTATCAGGAGATGGTATATTGGTGTTTCAGAGATAAAGAAACAGCCCAGTAGCCCTCCTCTCCCCAGGCAAAAGGTGAATGTGAAGTTACTTTGTTCCTTGCTGTCAGCAGTGTTGCCTCACCCAGCTGTTGAGAAACTTTTGATATGCCCTCCCTCTACAATCACAGGTATGATATGAAACTCCGAGATCTAAAAAAATCTTCACAGTTTCTCCCACCCATCACTGATGGAGCCTCAGAAGCAACTGTTAATAGCTGGAACAGTGCCGCAGCCAGCCCCTTTGGTAGCTCCTGAATGGCTTTCTCTTGGTCTAGCCTGCCTTCTCTTACCTCTGCCAGCATGGTAATTGCATTAGCCACTTGATCGCAGTTAATCTTTTTACTATTGTAAAAGAATAATATAACAAAATGGCAAAGAAAAATCAGTAAGTCTTCACAACCCATCAGTGCATCAGATGAGACCCAGCAAGAGAGCAAGTAAAGCTTTTAAGAGGCTGTAATCCGATTCTCTCAAATTAAAAACTAATGAGAAATAGTAACTGGAAGACTCCAAATAAGGAGTACTCACGACTGGCCAAGATATCCTGCCAATAAAAAGGGAGCTGCAAAGGAGCCTCCCAAGACAGCCAGCACGAGGCACCTGGGAGGATGGTGGTCTGGGAAGTGAAGATAAATGCTTCCCTAACCTTAACCCCCCCAACTCTGGACCTCATGAAGTCCCTCTCTGGTGCTGGTGTTTCACCACCAAATAGAGGACATCCCAAAAGCCTGGAGAAACTGCTGCTTCTCCTGGTCCACCAGGCGTCCCTGAGCATATTCCTTCTGTGCTGACAGAAGGGTCCATCCCTTCCCTCCCTACCTAAAGCCATGATGCTGCTGAGGGCAAAACGTCTCCAGAAGAGCTCTGTGAGGGGACCCTCCTGGGGAGGGTTTCTGACATGTGACTGGGGTATAAGAAGAACTCAGCTCAGTTACGTTGTTTTAAAACGTCTTCCTCCATCTTCCTCCTCAGGGCGATTTTACCTTTTAAAGTAATTTTACAAGCTGTGGAGCTCACGCATGTGTCTGAACCTGAAGGAGGAATTGCTTCATCACTGGAGGGGAAGGAAAAGGCATTGAGGTGCAAGGTCAGCTCTTTACTCTCCACAGCAAGCTGTACTGTTGGTACCTTTGGAAGTTTTGAACGGATTTTTTGAGTCATGATATTTTACTTGCCAGTAAGCTTTATCTAATCTTGGTGGTTTATAACATCATGCCCTTTCATGCATTTTACCCCATACCTCTCCTCAAAATGGGGAATTGTTCCATTAAATATATACCAATCCATTTCACGTTTTGCAATGTCTGTTTTGCCAAAAATGAACTTGACCACAAGTATACCATTGGTCTGCCAGGATGAGAGTCAGACATGTTTTCTGAGCAACTCTCAACTTTCCTCTTGTTCCTCTTGTATGTCCATCGAGTGTGCCTTGGTTGGAGAGCACGCTTGCACTTTGTTGCGTTAGAGGGGACCTACCAGAGTCTGTTGTTTGCCTGTTTCAGAGCCCTGCCACGGACTTTCACCGAGACAGTTTCACAAAGGTGAACGTATTTAATAAGGCGACAGACATAACAGATTCCGAATTGCTGTTGATAAATACACTTACTGCAATAACACTAATAATATGGTAACAGTGCTAGCAAAATGCTGTACTGGGTATTCCTCACCAAAGGGTGAAGGGGCAGAGCTTACCTGGAAGGCATCCTTGTCTTGGTGGAGGAGAAGGAGCACAGCCCATTTTCTGCCTCCTTGAAGCTTCCAATTTCTTCTCCCCCCTGCCCCAGGTCTTCTTTTTCCCTCATTCAGACCTTTTTTTTTTTTTTTTTTTTTTTTTTTTCTTTCTCCCCTCTACTATTTCCTAACACTCTTTTTATATCCTAATTTATCTGTTCCCTCCCTGGGGCGATGTTTAACATTATTTGGGTGAAGAGTTGAGTACTGTAGTCATATATGCTTAGCATGTACTTCATTAAGCTCATTTTTGTATATATTTAATATTCATTTACACATAATGAAGCAAAAGGTTTCACTCAGGCACTGTGGCCCCCAAGACTCTGTTCTGCTGCCAAAACAGGGTCATCCTGCCAACACAAGACTCCCTCCTTTGGCAACCTCTCATACCAAACCTGCGGACCTTCACCCACAGAGTTTGTGTAAGAGATAAGCAAGAACAAGATGCTCAGCCTCCCTGTGCCCCAGGCTGGTGCTTATCAGTGACACTAACGACTCTGACTGTTCTCCCCACACTTCAGCTGGGTGCAATGCAGCTACACCTAGGCTAGCTCTCAATGAACTTTGCTTCTCCAGCACTGAAAAGCCACAGCAGTGCCCCTGTGGTCCAACACTCTGAGTGTTTGCTGAGTTTCTCAGGGCTCTTTGCACCCCACACTGCCTTTGGTGGAGGCAAGCTAGATAATTTAGAGCGGGTTATACATCTGCAGCTGACCCACGAAAAGGCTTGCTTTCTCTGAGGTATGCAAAATTTGGGAGGCTGGCGTTATACTTTTGTACAATGCCCTGTCACGGTGGGCTTACAGCCAGGGGGAGGCTCGCTGCTGCTGCTGTTACGTGAGAGGTGAGTAATGGCCACGTGTTCACCACGGCTTTCAGGGGGCTGAGACACAACAGATGGTGCACAACACTATTTCCTGCTGCTGTAGTGAAAGTAATCTGCTAAAAATCTGTAGATTTGGTCCTGTAACGGGAAATAATAGTTTTTTTCCCTGGGGCAATGGGATCTGACAGCGTAGCAAGTGCACTGTGATGATGTCTCTGGTATTAAGTGTGGTGTCCTGGAGGTTGTGCTCTTTTTATTTTCCAGTGACACGGCTGCAGGGGGATTTTCTGATGGAGCAGGCTTTGTGACCCCTGCTCAGGACAAGGGCTGTAGCTGTCAAACCCATCCCTATCACAGTCATGGGTTTTCTCGGGCCCTGCAGCTGGGAGCACAGGCACCTTGGCATAGGTCTGTGCTTCGTTAGCTGCTTTCCATTGCAGGCCCCCTCAGAGGATTCAGCACGAGCGTTTTAGAAGCTATCCTGCTTAGTTTGCTTCTTGACAGGACTGATTTTGCACAACTCTGTGCTGTTAATTAATAAATAGCACAAGAGGGTAACAGATCATGCTGCAGGAGCCAGGCACTGGCAGAGTGCTCTCTAGATTTTTTTTTAGACATCAGTGAGCAAACATCCTGTAGCTCTCTCGATTTACATGAGGATCTTTCCTGACCACGTACAGTGCTCAATCACATCCATATTTGGGAAAAATAACAACAACATGAAAAAGATAGGACTGAAGCTGATTAATTTCCTCAATTAATTAATTTAATGAGGCAGACAACAAGGAGCAGTCATGAATAAAACCCCCAAACCTTTATCATCAAAGCGAGGAACAGTTATGTGCTGGTTTTTTCTAAGCTGGAAGTGTAAAAATAAACGTGTAGGGGCTAAAAATTAAAACGGGAGGACTTTTAAATGATGGTATCAATGCGATGAACATAAGAGCAATTTGGGAAACAAGCTGAGCCATGGGACAGTGCAGCTCTAGGCTGCAGCTGATGAAGCAACCGCAGGTGACGTTGTGCTACGCCGTGTTGAAAAAGAGTTTGGAGTCAAACCGGGTGAATCAGTCATCTGTGGCACACAGGTAACAGAGGGCCCCTGCAGCCTGAAACACGGTGCCTGAAGGAAGAATATTGAACAGCGTGACCGGGCTGGTGACCTTGGCTGAGAAATGGGGAGAGGAGTTAGAGAGCATGAAAGGGCTGAGAACAAAGGGAATCGGAGGTCTCGGTGATGTCCCGCAGCCTGGTAAATGTTATGAGGAAGTATGAGGCAGAGATTATATTTGTAGATGCCACAAATAACTGCTTGTTACAGCAGAGATGCTGTGAGCACGGCTGAGAAAAAGCAGCTCCTGGTGTCACCCTGAGCTGTGAGCAGTGGTTCGCCGTGGACGCAAATATCACCAGTGTGTTTTAGCATAGGGACCACAAAGCACCCAAATTCAGCAAGTCCACGGGAACTGAAATACGCAAAGATCTCTTTGTAGAGCTTCAAAAGAACAAAAATGTACAAATGAGAAAACTTTTTAGAAATAAACCTTAAGTATCTATTTTTTTTTAATTTAATAAAATTAAATTTCTTTAGTTAAAAGACACATGGACACATTTAAAAATATATTGAAAACTCAGAGTAGAAATATGTGTTGAAAAAAGACTCTCTAAATTATCACAGATAAAGAGCAAAGTAAATTAAAGCAGAATTAAAAAATGATATCTTTCAGAATAGAGGCGAAAGTCCAAATGAGAAAATTAGAAGAGAATACATGTTTTGTAAAAGGAAATGTAAAACCATAAGAAAGCAATAAGAAAATTCTTGGTAGCAGCACACTAAAGGCATGGAGCTAATAATAAGAAAATTTTCCATCATGTCAGAAACAGAAAGTCTCTGGCAGAAACTCACTATAGCTGATAAATGACCAAAGAGTAAAAAGGACTCGAAGTAGTGGTAGGAAAGCCAAATGGATCCTCGTGTTGGTGTTTGCCCCAGTTCCAGAGTTCAGTGGCATCACCATCCTGAAAACTTCAATTGGGCAAGTCTGAGGAAAGGTCTCATACTGAACTGACATGAAAAGCCTTTTTAAAACAAACCAATAACATGGACAACAACAGATCAACAGGACCAGATGGCACTCGCACAGGAGTTCCAGAGCAGCTCTGATACGAAACTGCCAAACTATTAACTGTGGTGAAGAACTTATTGCTTCAATTGGCTTTTCTTAAATTAAGCTCAAGGTTAGAGGGAGCGGGACACGTGATGCCCACTTCTAAGCAGGCCCCTGTGAGGACCCAAGGAACTGTATACTCATAAATCTGATTTGGATTTGAGGGGTATTTTTGAGAGGCATTATAAAAAAGAGAATTAGTAGACATATGGACAAATTTAAAATAATGGGGATGAGCTGGCACAGCTTGGAAACTATGCCTCATAAGTCTGTTGTTAGTTTTTTATTTTTTTGCCTTTTTTTTTTTTTTTTTGGTGAGAATAGAATCAGTGTGCATGCAGATAAAGTTAATTCAGTAGACACAGTGTACTTGGATTTCTCAAAGCTTCTGATGAAGTCTCTTCCTTAAAGAAACTGAATTGTGACAAGGGTGTCTCATGGATTAACTAGTTTAAAGACAAAAATGCAGGGACAATATACTCATGGCTACCGAACAGTATCTTGTTAGATCTTGTTAGTTGGTCCTTTGCTCCAAACAGGTACCCACAGCCAAATGTGGGGGCACCCTGTGATGGTTTTACTCAGGTGGGTTGCTGAGCTCCACCACAACCGCTCTCTCACTCCACCTCCTCAAAGAGGAGTGGGGAGAAAATACAATGAAAGGGGCTCAAGGGTTGAGATAAGGACGAGGAGATCACACAGTAATTATCGTGACGGGCAAAACAGACTCAGCATAGGGAGATAGTAAGATTTATTGCCTATTACTGATGAGCTAGAGAAGCGAGAAACAAAGGAAAGAAACCAAAAGCACCTCCCCCCACATCCACCCTCTTCCACCTCCTCCCCCCGAGCGGCGCAGGGGAACGGGGGAATGGGGGTTATGGTCAGTCTATAGCAATTCTTCTCTGCCGCTCCTTCTTGGTCACTCTCGTCCCCTGTGCTGTGGGGTCCCACCCACGGGATGCAGTCCTTGTTGAACTGATACAGCATGGGCTTCCCACAGGCAGCAGCTCTTCAAGAACTGCTCCAGATATGGGTCCATACCACAGGGTCCATCCCTCAGGAGCAAACTGCTCCAACCTGGGTCCCCACGGGCAGCAGCTCCTGCCAGGTCACCTGCTCCTGCGTGGTCTCCTCTCCACAGCCTACAGGTTTGGCCCGGAATCTGCTCCATCGGTGCAGGGCCACCTGCTCCACCATGGTCTCCTCCATGGGCTGCAGCGTGGAACCCTGCTCCCCTGTGGTACTCCATGGGCTGCAGGGGGACATCCTGCTTCACCATGGTCCTCACCACAGGCTGCAGGGGACTTCTGCTCCGGCACCTGGAGCACCTCTCCCCCTCCTTTTCCAATGACCTTGGTGCCTGCAAGGCTGTTCCTCACTCCTCTCACTCTCCCAGCTGCTGTGTGGTGCATTGCTTTTTTTTTTTTTTTTTTTTTTTTTCTTCTTTTTTTCCTGTCTTAAACCTGCTCTCACAGAGACGCAAACAACATCATTTATTGGCTCAGCTCTGGTCAGCAGCGGGGCCCTTACCAAACACAGGGCAGCTTCTAGATCCTTCTCACAGCAGCCACCCCTATGGCCCCCTGTTACCAAAACCTTGCCACATAAACCCACTACACATCCCAGAAGCATCCCTACCAAACGGACCTTGCCCCCTCACTCCTAACACGATCACAAAGAAAATGAGACTGCTTTCTAGTCTTCTCGTAGCTTGTGGTGCTTCAGCTGGGATTGACGAGCTGTGCAGAGCACTGAGGCTGCCACGAATTCATGATGCACAGGGTCAATGACGCCGTGGCTTCCAGCTGCCACTGCTGCTTTTGGCCAAGTGTTTTCAGTGCAGTTGCTGCACAGTAGGGAGAGAACGTATTTTTGAAGGAAGGAGCTATAAATTGCTAGAGTATTTCCACATAAACATTTGCTGATGATTGTCCCCGGAATAAGAGATCATTTTGATTGCTTCTGCTAAGGTTCAGTGGTTTATGACTCTTTTTAAGCAAGAATACTAACCTGTGATCATATGTAAAGTACAGCATCTGATGGCATGTGTGCTCATTAGATCTTATCTTCTGTATTCATTAAATTTATTCCCTCCCCTCCCCTCCTCTCCCCTCCCCTCTCCTCTCAAATCTCTCTTCCAGCTCAAGGCAGGATTCAGGCCATCTTTCTCAACCTCTTCCTCCAAAATGTGTTCCTGTCTTGCAGGCTCTCCTGATAGTGTCTGATCAAGCTGTGTGACCTGGCTGCAACTGGTTTTGTCCCCCTCTCTGTTGCGTTAAGCATGCCTGAAGTGAGGCTGGGACCGTCACCTCTGTGACACTGCCCTTGCTCAGAAAGCCAGCCATATCCTGGGCTGCATCAAGATAGTGTGCCAGCAGGGTGAGGGAGGTGATTCTGCCCCTCTGCTCTGCTCTCATGAGACCCCACCTGGAGTGCTGTGTTCAGCTCTGGGGCACCCAGCACAAGAAGGACATGGGAGTATTAGAATGAGTCCAGAGGAGGGCCATGAAGATGCTCAGAGGGCTGGAGCACTTCTCCTATGAAGACAGGCTGAGGGAGTTCGGGTTGTTCAGCCTGGAGAAGAGAAGGCTCTGGGGAGATGTCATAGTGGCCTTCCAGTGCCTAAGGGGGGCCTGCAGGAAAGCTGGGGAGGGACTCTGTGTCAGGGAGTGCAGTGACAAGACAAGAGTAAAAGGTTTTAAAGTGAAAGAGGGAAAATTTAGATTAGATTTAAGGAAGAAATTGTTCACTGTGAGGGCGGTGAGGCGCTGGCACAGGCTGCCCGGAGAAGCTGTGGGTGCCCCATCCCTGGAGGTGCTCAAGGCCAGGCTGGATGGGGCTTTGGGCAGCCTGGTCTGGTGGGAGGTGTCCCTGCCCATGGCAGGAGGGTGGAACCAGATGATCTTTAAGGTCCCTTCCAACCCAAACCAGTCTGTGGTTCTGTGATCCTATCCCTTCAGAGAGCCAAACCTCACCACCTGGGCAGCTGTGCAGGTGAGGCAGGTACCACCTGTAGGGGCTCGCCATGGGTGGCTGGCAGGTTTATAATCTGCTGCTGGTTTTACAACAGAAACAACCAAATATGCCTTTTTTTTTTTTTTTTTTTCCTGGAAAAAAAGTGTAGTTGGAAAAAAAGGTGATTTGTTTTGGTTTGTATTCAACAAGCATACTAGCTCGGGGTTTGTTTCTTGTGGTAAATCTTGTGTTTCCATTCAGAAAGAAGGAGTTCTTGCCTGCAGGGAGAGGGATGTAATCAAGGTATGTGGATAACCATTTAACTATGTGCACAATAGTGATAGGGGGTTATCTTCAGTACTGAGGCATCAGCCCCACCCTGACTGGTCAAACAGTGCTCTTGATGTGTGTGTGTGTTGGGGGGAGCATCATTCATCCCTTATCCCTTCCCCATTCTCATTTCTCTTTTTGTAAGTGCCTCACTTGTCCAGTACCCCTCCTCATCTCAGCATGGCTCTGTGAGGAATAAGATGCTCTACAGCATGTGGAAAGGCAGGTTTGAGCCGTTCAGTACCAGGAGCCATTCCTGTGACTTGTCCAAGTCCAAACATAGATTTTCAGGCATTGACTGGAACTCGCGCCTTCTAACGAGGCTAATATTAGCCATGTAACATTCCTGCATGATTAAGGGAGTAAAGAGAAGTCAGAAGCAGCTGCGTCCCCAAGCCACACTGCAGGCTATCATTTAAATTCAGTTTGGCTCTAATTCTTAAATGTCAGTTCTGCCTCTTAAGAAGAGCCGTGTGACTCCAGGTGTACCCAGGGTGAAAACTGTGGGATGCCCAGAAACAGAAGTAACTCTGGAAAGGAGGCTTTCCTTCCATAACTGTGGGAGACTGCCTGCAGCCCCAGTGATTTTATCTTAGGTTTCCAGAGCAATTATGGAACTGATGTAGTTGTTTTAACATGGTAAGAAGTCAGCAAAGCTTGTATGCAAGGCAAACTAGGGGAACCTAGATCTAACATGCAAAGCCATAAAGAACTCTTGAAGAAAAGTAGTTGTAAAGTGAATAAGGGAATTAATTAGTTTCAGATGAAGTTTAGAGTGACTATTCAGAGCTGTATGTAGCCCAGCTTTTATTTATTTAGTTTTTCTTGAAACATCTTCACAATTATAACAGTATAGAAAGTCTCTTTATTATACTTATGGGCAACAAGAATCTTTCTAGGTCAGCCTTGCAAAATTCACAGATAGTAAACCACTTCTTTTCCCTCTGCAAAAGGGAAAAATTACAAAAGGATTAGAGACCAAAACTGGAATTGTTTCTGCTCCGAACTTCCAAAAGGAACCTTTCTATCCCTCTGTTACACCTTTAAAAGCTGGCAAAAAATGAATCCTAGTCTTGAGCAAGCGGGTGTGTTTCCAGCTCCTTTGACCCTCAGAGGATGCCCTCACAGGCCTGGTAAGAGTCTGACCTGGATTTAAAAAAATCTCCCTATGTGAGACAGGAATTAGGGACACTTGGAAAAAGAATTATTGGGATGATGCTCTGAGTGTAGGTGTCTGTTGTCACTTTCTGTGGTGAGCACAGGAAAAGAATTTGCATTCTGCAACAGGTCAGAAAGTACAGAAACAAGAAATGGTGCTATACATGAAGCCAAGTCACCCTAGGGAAACAGAAAACATCCAAATAACTTTTGGGCCTTCACTAGAGAAGACTCAAGGGACTCTTATCCCCAGCTTTAGCCCTGGATGCAGCTAATGGGCTTCCTAAGAGCATCTGGATCAATCATTCTGAGATCTGTAGCTAACCTTCCAGATTTAAGCACACACTGGTTGTTACAGTAGAATTCAGGTATTCTGGGAAATTAACACCCACCTCTTCTTTTCCACATGGCTGCTGAACAAATTAAATGTGCTGACCTACTGAAGCTTTGAGTTGGTAAAAAATAAGAATATTAGAAAGCACTGGTTTTAGAAATCAACTTTGGATCAAGTGATTTCTTCAAATTAAAGGAAGGGGTAATGCTAAGGGACATGTAAACAATGCTTTTGATTTTAAAGGGTCAGCCTTTGTGAAGCTGGCTGCTTTGGTGTCCATAAAAGCTTAATTGCAGAGTAGGCCTTGCAAGTATTTGCTTCTTTGATTTAATGACAATGTGGAGTTTAGAACCAAGTGCACAGGTGAAAATATTTAAGAAAATGCTAAGGTCATACGAGGGGAATAAGAGCTGCAGGACAGAGATTAACAGTAAACATCCAGCCTATGGCAAGACTGATGTCCCGAGGTTAACAAAGGGCAACAAGAAAGTAAAAATTGACAAGAATTGAGCTGAGATGGATTTTGAAAATGATATTAATAGAAATAGTAATAAAAAGAGAAAAAACAAACAAACAACAACAACAAAAAAAAAACAGCAGAAACAATAGAAAAAAAATCTTCAGCCTCTGGGAAAATGAAGAAACATCAGGAAAATGAAGAAGTGGGGCTGTCATGTAGTGAGGGCAGGATAGAAATAAATACAGCCAGTTTGTCACCAAAACAAAATGAATATTTTGCTTTTGTTCTCAGCAGCAGCGGTGATGAATGCAAATAGAGAAAAAGCGGGGTGACTAGCAGGAGTGAGAGTAGAAAGCTGTTGTTTCTTGGATGAAAGCAGATTAGAAGTTGCTCAGCATGCTTATTGCCAGGAAGTGTTGGGGAGATGTCAGGTGGAAAACTGCAACCTTGGAACTGCACGGGAACTGCCAGGGCAGCCAGCGACCAGCTGGGAGGAGGCAATGGGCCGGGCTGAGGGGAAACCAGAACATTTTCCTAATTCCTAGTAATTTTTACAGGTTCATCCTAAAAATATTGAATGTCAGTCTGGGACAAACCTTGTCTATTCTCACTGTGACACCAGCATGGGAAGAAAGGAGAGAAGTGCCAAGCCCTGGAGACGAGGAAAAGCAAGGTGGGACTGAGGAAGGTAGGTCCTACAGTTACAGGTGACCCCACAGTTAGGCACATAATTTTGCTCTTGGGCACAAGCTGTGGGTTGGCACAATTTCAATTAAAGGATATTTTCAAACTGTCTTTCTTTCTTTCCTTCCCCCTCTCCCATAGAAGTGACTTTAAATGCTAGAAGGATTTCTTCTGAGAGCCACAGGTTTTGAGGGCATTGTACTTGAGGAACCCTTTATGGAAGAGTCTTAAAACTTTGCAGAAAAGTAGCATCACTGATCCAATTGACTTATTTTCATCAGTTTTGAAACAACTCTGGAGAGTAAATAGCTGTCAGAACAGCTATATGCTATAGGGCCATCATCAATCTGTATGACCACCATACGGTTGGTGTTCACATGCTGGCAAATGTGATCACAGATTTTTTTTTTTCCTTTTCCAGAGGCAGGGGAAATAGTCATTTATTTCCTCCCACCTGACTCACAGGACAGCAGAGCAGCTGATCCTGCTGGGTCTGAAGGTTTCTGCCTGGTGTCTCTGGTGCTTGGCACTCAGCAGGATTTTGAGGCTTGCAGAAATGGTTTTGGTTTGGGTTTTGTAATAGGCAGCAATACCATATATGTTTTGCCTCTGCTGTGTTTTCTGCTTTTGCTTTTTATTTTTTTATTTTTATTTTTATTTTTATCTATGTGACAAATGTAGCCCCTCCCATGCTTATTTTATAGGTTTAGTGAATTTCTGATGCTTTTAAAAGTAGATAAAATTCTCTTTAATGGAGAGAACACTCTGAGATACTATAATGTCTCTCTCTTAATTTTTCTTACCTGGAAACATACTTATCTTCTCTACAAAGAATGTAATTATACAAACAGTAATGATTTTTCTGTGGTAAGACAAGACCCAGATGCCAGTTCAATTGATCACAAATGAAATCCAGATGGTTTAAGTGAAAGTTTCCTGCGATGTTGATGATAGCTGGGGCATCCAAGTATTTGCTATCTTCAGAAAGGAGCAAGAAGCTGGCAGAGGTTCTTTCCAAACAGCATTCTGATAGTCTTAATGGCTGAACTGTGAAATGGACAAATTGTACAAATCAGTGGCTTCAGACCTCTGGTGCACGGGCCACTGGTTGGTACTAAAATGTTTCAAGGTGATACAAAAAAGATGACTGAAAGGGTTGGGTTTATTTTAAGTGAGATAAAATGTGCACATAGGTGCCCAGGTGTTTGGGGTATTTGTTCTTCACAAAGAGCAAAGAAGCCTTTTCATTAAAAAATTTTTGAGAAAAGCCAGTGTGAGTGTCCAATGAGAGAAATCTCATTTGGGTTGCAACGTTACGTGGGATAGCTTGTTGCTCTTTGTAGCACATGAAGAAAAATGAGGCAGAGCATGTACATGTTCTGGCTGCTCTAAGTCACGGACTTGTGCTGTAGAGATTTCCTCTAGATGAACTATGATTTCTACAATAGTGGTGCTACCAACTCAGCTGCAGAAACACTCTTTCCAGACCTCTCCATGTAGCATCCAAATGTTACTTGGCATCTAAAACAAACAAACAAAAACAGCCCTCACACGTAGAAGACAAGCCTCTCATTGTATTAACAAGCCTACATCGTTTCTCTGATATTTTGAATAAGCAACTTCCTCTTGTGTGGGTTTGCTAACACATGGTGTAAAACAGTTGTAAGAAGTATATCCATCCCATTATTCCAGAAATGTGAGTGTTAGGGCCATCTTTTGTGGCTCAGAGGAGTTCTGATCTTCTGCAAACTACTGAAGTACAAACTTTTTTTTTTCTTTTTTTTTTTTTCTTTTTTTTTTTTTTTTTTTTCTTCCATAACGCATGGATAACAGGGGAGGGAAAAAGATCTCTGTTTAGCTGGAAGTACTGTAGTTACAACAGGTGGCTTATGATCTGCAGGGTTAATATGGATTATGAGAACTCAGTAACACTATCATACAGATGAACTATTCCATAATTTATACAGGTTCAGATAAAAGTAGGTACAACGGCCTTCAGCTTGTGGAGGTGTTTGCTTTAAAGTCTTGGCCAAGCTGAGCCCTGGCTGTACCCTTGTTTAATAATATGTATCAACACTTTCTACAGAAATGATGTGCTACCATAGATACATAAATATTCAAGATGAAATGTGAATGCTGCCATTCTTTCTGGAAGGCCTATTATTGTCGTGTTAGAAATACTCCGCTATGGTGAGCAGAGACAGTTTTCAAAGCCAGAACTTGTCTCTGTAAAGCAACTGGCAAGCAATGCCATGAAACAATTCTTCTTGTTGAGTAGGGTGAGCCATACGTTTGCATTTAGATGGCCTTTTTGTTAACCAGTTCAGTGAGCTCATGCTGGTTGCAAACCAAATATCACATGTGTAATTAGTCCCTCCTACCAGTAGGTACAGGGGAGTAGTTGGCTCCAGTTATATGCAGTCACAAAACAAGTTTGTGAAAAAGCTGGGATCAAATAAGGAGTTTTTCTTTTCCTGATCCTACTATTTATATTTACAAGAAGTTGCGGCATAGATGTAAAGCTTAAGCCTCTCCCACTCCCCCAAATGGGGGCTACAAATAAGAATTCACATAGGGAATTTTCTGCCTAGGTGTCAGCTCAGATCCTCACTATCATAGTCCACTGGGCAGCAAGGTGTAAAGCTCTTCAAGTGGACAGGGAGGGATGGGGAGACAGCTCAATTCTCCCAAAAAGAGGAAAAAGGTGCTTAGTTTTGGATTATCCTAAGGCATGAGTGGAGAGGAGAAGAGCAGTGAAGACCCCAGGTAGATGTGGGACACTTGTGAGCAGCTGGGCACAGCACAGTGGGTCCTGGGAGGGGAGATCTCCCACTTATTCTCAACCATCCTGACCCCTGAAAAATGCCTTCATCCCCTCCACCTATGCCATGTCTCTGCTTTACCCACTTTGCAGAAAAAGCCTTTTCACACCTTGCATTACCAGATTGTAAAATGCTCAATGGGATGGTAATTGTTCTCTAATGACCCCCACAAAGCATCTCAAATTCCTGAGAAATAAGGAAGAGACATTGAATTTAGGATTACTCTGCACCTGTTAAATGGAGAAAAATTCCCCTTAATCCAAGAAGTGGGGTTAGCTTTGTGTATATAACTGTCATGGGATATTGGAGATTTCATTAAGCTTTAGGCAGACTCAGGGCAAAAAGGAGCACTGAACATAAGAAGTGACTCGGTAGGAAGTGCTTGTTTTGAAGAGCAATTAAAAGAAGGTTTCAGAGGGATTTGACAGGTCACAGCCTGATGCTTCAGTCATCTTGATGGAAATCTGGTTTCTTGCAGATCCATTTTTTGCTGTTGTCACTAGATGAAGGCAGAAATTGGAAATGCTTTGAAGAAAAGGATCATTTACCTCGTTGCTCTGACATTTCCCAGATAATGGTCTATAGTGGAAGTTAGGGAGGAGAATTAGGAAGGGGGGACACGGCCCACTCCTTCCAGTAAAGCAGCAGAAGGAAGTGGAAGAAAAGACCTGGGAGATAAAGGAGATGAACTTGGAAAGCTACCAATTTTTAAACCCTTTCCATTTTTAAACCTTTTCTACCTGTTCGGATACCTCCAGGTATAGACAAACATAAGTACTAATACTAAAAATTAGCTGGTAAGTGTAATCATTTAGGAGAACAAAGCACTAGAAGTGAGGGGGTTAACTGCTCAACAGACTGTGTTTCCATTTGGTGTCAGAATTAGGAACTATTTATTGGTTTGCCTTTGTACTTTCAGATGCAGGAAATCAGTGCAGCAGAGCTCAAAGTGAGATTTCAGTGAAATGTAAAGGTTTTTATACTAAATGCAACTGATTTCACCCACTGAGACTCACACCATGTTACAGCTGTGTGCAGTGAGATGCGTGAACCCAAGTGTTCTGGCCAAGGGTTGCTCATGTGTTATGTAGAGAAAACGCGACACGGGCCAGCAGTTCCTCCTCATTTGTGATGGCAAATAGGTTTTGGGATGATTAGAGACCAACAGTTATGGTACGGCCCTTTGGCCTCATAGAATGAATCACCTAGGTTGGAAAAGACACAGTTTTGCTCACTTCATCCTCCATAAAGTTTAACAAAATCTGCCATGCTTCGTTTGCTTTTCCACATTTGGGGTATCTCAGAGGTGCTACCGAGAGGATTGGCACATGCAGGGTGCTGTAATTTTGTTGCTTTCCTCCAGTGGGATCTTCTGTTGACGAATCGTCAGAGCTGTGGGTTTATCCGAGCACAGGCCTTCTGGTCTTGGCATAAACAACATCTTCATTAGCATATCATCGCTGTCAGTGGGTCCTTGGGTACTGGCAGAGGCTGCTTCGTTAACCCTGGTGATGCTGTTTTTTTTTTTTTCCAGTGCTTTGCACATGCATTTCCATTCATGCTTCATTCAGTCCAGACTTTTTCCTGTTATAAACCTCCACAAAAGAGTAACTTTTGCTTGGTGGTGGACACGCTGTGCTTGTTTGGTGTCCTCTCCACTTCCCAGAAGATGTTTTCTCAAATCCCTGGGCTTTTTGTGTTTTGTTTCTTTAGTTAGTTCATTGGTTGATTTTTATTTTAGCCTGGTTGGGGACAATCACTGCTGTTTTCAGCTGCTCTGTGAACCTAGCTCTCAAGTGAGTCTGTCCACACAGGCTTTTTGCAGACTGAGGTGAGCTGAGTTTGCTCATGCTCTGAGCAGCAGCAATGCTCCTGAAGCCATAAAAGTCTCCCAGACAAGCTTAAAAGCCCTCAGAGCCAGGGGACTCGCAGCAGGGCAGGGATGCTTCCAGCTTCAGCATCCTTCATTTTTATCTGAGGCAAATGACCAACGTTGGTATTAGCCCAGCTTTTACCTCACTGAGCTCTGAGTGCCTACGTTCAACTTTAAAGTAGGCAGGCAGAAGAAAGTCAGAGAGGATGGTTGGATAACACCACGCAGGTGTTGGGCCTGGCCTGGGCGATGTGTTAAGAGGACAGACTAGGGCTGTAGGATGCAAGCCCATAGAAAATTGGGCTTCCTCAGCTCTGCTTCTGGCAGAGCAGTGTTTATTTTCCTTAATGTCAGCTCAGAGAGCTGTAGCTACACAGCTTGTACCTCATTAAGGATTATGACTCAGAGGCCCAGCAAAATTGAGGTGTTTGGTCTCTAATGTTGCAGATTTTTGTCTGTGTGCGGAGGCACCGTTCTAGCTCTTGCAGAGTAGCGCTTGCTTGCAGCAGGAGAGCAGGGCTGGAGCTAGATACACATTACTGTATTTTCACCTTTCTTAGGACATTTGGTATATTAGGAAAAAAGAGGCTGACTTCCAGGGGCTTTTACATGACAGTGCGGCTATAAATCTACCACTTAGACCTAACACACAAAAAGGGGTGAATAGAAGCTGTTTTTTTTTTTGTTTGTTTGTTTTTAAAGCACAAATAATACTTTTTTTTTCTTGCTCTTTTCTCCATAGCCTTCCGAGCTATTCAGCTCACATAGCCCTGTTCAACAGACGAGTAGACAAAGTGTATATGCTGTGATTTTTTTTTTTTCCTCAGTGTGAGAGGATAGCTTTCATTCACTTTAGCTCATCATAGGAGATGTGACTAGGCACTGCCCAGGCCCTGGTGCCTGTGGACAGGGCACTCCTCAGCTTTTTCTCAGGAACACCCCTCTTCTCTGCTGCTCTCCTTGCCAGGACCAAGAACAGCAGAGTTGCCTCCTCTGTGCTGAACGTACTTCTGCCTTCACCAAGGGCTGTTGGAAGGGTGTTGCCAAAATTCCTGTTTGCATACCTCTCCTTAGTGTAAGCTACATGCTCTGGGGAGAAACACTCCACTGGCTCAGTGGTTGAAGGGAAGGCCAAGGTAAGTGAGGAGCTGGGTTTCTTGCTTGTGGAACAGGAACACAGCATGCACAGACCCTCCGGATCACTGTTCCGGACTTCTCATCTGCCTTGAGTCTCATCAAGGTCCTCAACACCCTGCTTACTCACTTTGTTTTTCCCATTACTGTTTTTGGTTGACCATAAGCTCCTGGTCCCCTTCCTGGCTGGGAAGACCTCATGAAAGGCAACTTTCTAATAGCAGTTAACTCTGTCAAACGTATGTATTCTTGGGGGGGAGTGAGGGTTAGTCCACGTGAGAGATTGTAGACAGGGTGGGGAGGGAGCAAGTGGCATGCAAACTGGAAGCAGAGGGGAATGATTTGTGCATCCTTGGTGTTTATGAACAAGCACACATATCTGAGTCAGACCAAAGGTCTGTCTAGCTTAATATCCTGTCTCCAGCTCTGGGTAGTAACAGATACTTAAGGAAAGAGCATAAGAAATGAGGCATTCACATATTTTTAAGATGACAAACAGGCAGTTTCTTTGCATAGACTGTGTTGCTGTGGGTTGTTACCTGGCCTCCACCAAAACATTTCTATTATTAATACCTATTTTTTCTAATGAGTTATTTGCTATTAGCATTATAAACTAACACTGCAGTTCTGAGGAGGAGTGACCTGCTGAGAGTTAGAGTCAAGTTTTCTGTAGTCTCAGGTTTTCTGCAGCCAAATTGAGCCGTATGTAGAGAAATATTACAGATGTATAGAACACAGTACAGTGCTTGCACACACTAGCTGGTGTCCAGCTATCAATAAATACTTACATTTCTTATTGCCACTGTTGTGGTTTTATGACACCTTGTTCAATCTTTACAACCTTTCAGCAATCACTGTCACAGCTTTGAGTCGAGGCTAATATAGGACAACTTGGGGTGGCTTCCATAATTCACTGCAAAATTAAGCTAGACATTTATGGAGTTGTCCATTCAGTGCTGTAAATAAGCAGAATTGGAATGTGCATATAATTTACCTAGCTGTTTGAAATAACTCGTTAGAAAAATAATAAAAAAAAAAGTAATTAACCTACTGCCACAGAAACGGCTCTAATGGAAAATGACTTTAATGTGAAACAGGCGAAGTGTGGAAATTGAATCTTACTAATTACTGCTGCAGGCCTTGCAGTTCATTGTGAATTTCTAGTTTGTTACTCAGATTTGGGAATACCTGCATCACTGTGATAGGCAACACAGAAAGTCATAATATAGAAATAAAAGGTCAAAAGCTGAATGTACAGTATCCTGACAGCCATCAGTTTTATAGTATGACAGCTTAGGTGTCTTCTGTAGTCCTCTGATTAGCCCTCAGGTATCTCTTGTCATGAGGATGACCTATGCTAGCTTTTTTATTATTATTTTTTTCCAGGCACAGTACCGGATCTGTTTTTTAATTTACAAAGTTGTGTATGGTTTTCACTCTCTCGCTATTTTACAAAATCTTCTCTTTAACATATCAATATGACAGCAGTGGGGAAGCTCATTTCCTGGACGTCTGAGACAAGACACTCCATGAGCCTGTGGGAAGAGTCCACAGCTTTTAGAAGCAGGTCAAGATAAGGTTTGCTTAGGTTTTTGCTCAGTGTGGATTCTGTAGAAATAGCATCTCTGGAAAAGAGGATACACCGACAATATCACACCGTCAGCTTGTTTTCGCTCCATTCTTCCACACATCATTGTTTTACATCTTTATTATCTAGCTGAGAAATCACCAAAGAAACCCCAAAGCCAATCTCCACTGGAATAGACAGAGGACAAGACCCGGCACCAAGACCTCCATCCCACAGTGCAGCAACAGATGCAGGCTGCCAAGCTGACACTGTCCATAAGGCCACGAAAGCAGAATCTCAACCCCCAGAGTCAGTGGAGCGTTATTACTGACTGCTGCGAGGTCGGGGTCTCACCTGGGAGATCCATCCAGATCATGAGCTCTCTACAGTAACTAGTAATACTTAATGTGAACGCACACTTTGTGCCCTTTTCCATCTGTGTATCTTAAAACTGCTTTACAAAGGAGGAAAATACTGTGCGGCTGCAGCAAAGCAAAAGAAAAAACACTCCTACAAGTGATGACAGTGAAATTTTTCAGATACAATTTTCCTTCCCTTGTGTCCATATTTAAAGCAGGGAAATTTTCTGAAGAGCCTTGAATAATGTCCATTTTCAGTGCAGAATCCTCCACATGGTTCTCTGGGGCTGCAGACAGTGCAAACCGTATCATCCTTGCAGGAAATGGCCACCGTGACCCCTCCATAGCCACCTGGCCCTCCCAATTAAACCTTCTGCCATACTGTGCATGAGCAACCCGACTCCAAGAGTATTAACAGTAACGTGTGACTCTGCAATCCAGCAACACGCTTACATTAATATTATGAAATTACTGTTTGCATTGCAGTAATTCCCAGATCCTCCAGTCAAGAGCAGAGCCCCTATAGTGCTGTTCTATTGTAGATTAAAGCTCAATTTATGCCCCAGGGAGCAAGCTTTCTAAAGAGAAAAAGGGAGTCCCTGCTGGTATACAGAAGGAAGTTTAATTGAGTCCTGCTTGGGTGTGCTGCATTACCCCAGCTGAGGATACAGCCCAAAGGAGCTGTGACAGAAGGGGGATAAAGGCCAAGTGCTTGTGCTGATTGTATGCACAAGCCACTCTTGTGTTTCCCACCCTACTTTTATATCATGGCTATGGCATCTCACCTCATCTGCATGTTCCTCAGTGCATACTTTTAACCTCCCCCTTTCCAGCCACTACACACACGTCCATTGATTAACCTTTCTTTCTCTTTATACATACAGATGTTCAGTTCCCAAAGCCACGCATCCCTGCCAAGACCTCCTCCAAACAAGTCTCCGTCCCCTGTCCACCCTGAGGACACACTCCAGCTGATCCCCTCCCCACCAGAGCTCTTTCCAGCCTGCCAGTGAGTGTTTTGTGGGTGTTACCATATCCCTGGGGAAGTACTGCTCTGACCCCAAACACCATTACACTTAGGGCTCAGGACCCAGAGAAAGGGTTGGTGCCTGGGCTAAGGTTTTTGGGCAAGGGGCACTTCAGCACCCCCACCTGTGTGTATTGCTGCAAATCATCTATTAATTGTGCTGAACGAAAGGCAAATGCCACGATGGTATTTCTCATCAGCATCTCACCCGGGGAACTGTAGCCTCTCTAATTGAGACAGAATAAGGGAGTTTGACTTCACATTTTTGTTTTCCCAAATTACGGAGAGCTCAGACATGACTGCTTACACAAGCAGTAACCCCACTGTTTAAATGACAAGTTAAAGCTCCAGGGTTCAGCAGCCATGGCTGCTTAAAAGTAACCACAGTGCTTGATTTTGATTAATAAGAGTTTTGCAAATGGAGCTGGTAGAAATGTCTTATTCCCTGATCTCTTCTTGGATGCTGATCTGTAACGCTGTAAGCAGGCTGTTTATTGTATTCCTAGGAGAGGTGGAAAAAGAAAAAAGGATTGGTACAGAATTATCTCCAAATATATCAAACTGTACTAGGGTAGAAAATGAACATCAGTTTGATACAATGGGTAGAGATGTTCCTTTTCAAAATTGGACTGATACTGCTTTTTTTATTATTATTATTATTTTATTTTTTTTTAAAGTACATAATTTTATCCTCCTAGGTGATACAAAACCACCTTCATTACCATCTCAGCAACCTGGCAAAATCCTAGCTATGTTTTTAGTGTTGTTGCTTATCTACCGTGACTCACACGAGAGCTGTCCCACTAGTATTATTCTTCACAATCAAAGCTAAAAATAATTGATGTCCCTGTAAAGGGACAAAGACTCCATCAGATAGGAAGAGTTTTTATTAAGCAATGGGAGTTTGTTTTGTTTTGTTTTGTTTTTTAATTTTAAGAGACTCGCTTGCAGAAGCAGCTTCTTCTGCTGTACAAGATTTTCTTAGGAGCAAATCAGTGCATTTAATTTGATTTTGAACCTTGCTGCACAATCAATAATGCCTCAGGTCTGGAAGCAAACCTCATGGAAAGTGACTTCAGTCTGAGATTGCCAATTAGTATCCCTAACATTCAGATATGAAATCCCTTTCCCAAAAACCAGGAGTGGTTTGCTTTTCACCGAATGCATATTAAGAAGAGGGCTATATATGCTAGTTATAAGAAGTGGCCAAACACTGCTGTTGTTCTGAAAAGCTGCAAAAATAAGGTGTAGAAATACCCAAAAGACTGCACTCCGTGTCTTTATAGCCTTACAGGGGAGTCTGTTCTCATATGTGGATAAATATATTTGCCACTTCCTATGCCCGTGATGGCCATGCACGCTTGCCCAAAGCCTCGGGCTCTTGCCTCTGCAGTGACGTGCTCGTGCATGCATTGGATGGGAAGACAGCATAAGGGCAGGCAGCATCTCCTCTTTTTTGGCTCTCTGCCCCGATTTTTTTTTGCAAACTAAGGCGCATCCCAGGCATGTTGACACTTTGCATGACTGGGCAGTCCGTCTTACTGTGAGTCTGCATCATCCACATTACTCACTGCAGGAGGCTGGAGAGGTAAGCATTTACACTGGGACTGGATTAAGCAACTGGCCAACCTCTGCCAAAACTTTTCTCCTTTTTATAAAACACCAGCTATCTAGCTTTTAGGCCTTCCCTTCACCCTTTACCCAATTTCATCAGTTCTCTTGATACTCACATTATGGTCTGTTTAGCCCAGCCCCCTTTAGTCATATCAGAGAAAAACATGCCTTTCCAGAGGAAAAATAATCGAGTTCTTTATTGCTTCATGGCACACGCATGTGTAAAGAAGCCTGACTGCAAACTGCGAGCATTTTGGGGAGGAGACAAGAGACAATGTAAGAATGACCTTTATCTTTTTGTGACAGATGGGAATTTGGAAGCAATTCTTGATTAGTGTAAGCTGTCCTCAGATTTATGTCTATAGATTCGATGGATGTGACAGTTAATTTTGACTGCAGATCTTCTTTTTCTTTTGAATTATTTCATTTTGTCCTGTTTATACGTGCTTGCAAAAATCCTCTGCAGAGCATTGTAATTTAACCAGTGATGGTCTACATAGCTCTGGCTCTTTCTCACACGTTATTTGTAATTTCAAAGGGAGCTTTATTTAACAGGGATGCCACAGTGAAGGGCTGCCAATATTTTGGCAAGCAGTTCCCACAGAAATTTACCCCTTTAGCCTGTGACAGACCCTACTAAGCACCTTGAATGGATGAGTTCACACAGAAGAGGGATTTGCAGATTATAAACCACATGGAGTTGTGATTATGGGCGAGCTTTCTAGTGGGTTGCCAGAAATGGGAAATCCAGTGTTAGTACAGCTTGGTAGTGGTTATCTGGCCTCACATTCTGGATTTAGCATGATATTTTTGGTTTGGGTTTATAGCTTCAGTGAGTCAACTGGAGTTTTTGTTTGGTAGATGGAAGAGCCCTCACTTATCAGATTTCTGTTCTCATGTAGGTATTTACACCATATGATCGAATTATCATTCTCTCCTTATTAAGCTAAACGGTCTGAGCTACCTGAGAAATCCCAAATCTAATTTATTACCCAGTCATCAAGAGCTGAGGTGTAGGGAATTAAGGACATTCTTCTTGTCATGTCTTTGTTGTCTTGATTAAGTTTGTCTTCAGACATGATTTTGTGCTAGACCAATGCTTATTAATTTCTTCTTCTTTTCAATTTGTTGCTAACATGTTGCCCTCCTGAATGGCTCCGTCAGGCCTATTTTCTTCAAAGACAGGTCCTCCTGAGGCTGTGGTGAGACCACACTGATTGCCCAGCTTTCTGTCTACACACGAGCTGGAGTGTCAAAATTGAACCCCTTGGTTCACATCACACTTCCTAGGCGCACCTCCCTTCCAGAGCCATTGGCTGTCCGTTCGCGCTCCTTTTCCTAATTCAGAAATCCGTTTCTCTCGGTAGTCTCCAGATTCCCCAAAAGGACTACAATCTACACACACGTCATGTGAGGCTGTGATTCTGGTGCTGGAGTGCACGCTTACAGATTAATGGCCTGCTAATCAGTTCGGTAGGCCATACGATATGAGTTACACTGGGAGGCTCAGCCCCAAGAAAGGCAGAGCACTGTTTCTGTGGTCTCTGGGCTTGCCATAGGCAAGATGTCAGTCTCCTTTGTTTCAGAGTGAACTTCTCAGCACATATCGCCTGTCTTTCCTGGGCAGCTGGATTTGCATTTTGAGAGCACACTTGACTCTTTCATGGTTTCTGTTGAGCAATTGTTGACTTGACTATTGACACTTGACTATTTCATGGTTTCTGTTGAGCAACTGATGTCCACAGTGTTATCCCATACAGCTCTCCTCTGTGATTAGGTGTCTCATCAGTTATTATTTGTTTCCTAATAACAACTTCTGGCTGTGTAGGATTCCACAGATCCTCTCCCCACAGCTTGTGGAGCTCTGCTCACCCCTTGCTGCACAAATTACCACATTGTCTCCCCAGCTGCCAAGAACTCCTCCCTGCCCTCCTCCCTCTGTGATTAATTCCTTTCTGCCTTGAATTTGGGAGGAACATGGCATTCAGAAAGCATTTTTTCCCTTCCATTTGATATGGACTTTATCTTAATATTAACTAATGAATGAATTCAGGCAAATGACAAACAAAACTGCCATATACTCTTTACTACAAATCTTTGTACATATTTTCTGGTGCGTTATTGAATAGAATGCTTCCATGTAAAATGTTCAGCATATCCAAAAAAGAAAGGGGCAAGTGGACAAACTGGAAAATGAAGATATTTTCTTTGGAGAAAGGGAGGAAAAAGAAGGAACTGATTCTGGCACTGTACCAGGTGTGTGAAAAAATGTGCCACATAGTCACTATCTGGAGCTTTTAAAAATAATAATAAAAAAATAATTGTAAGGACTGTAAAGGTCCTAGTTTCTGGTTGGTAGGTTTCAGAACAACAGTAGGTTTGATATTAAGAGAAAATCTTTAGGGAAATCCTATCAACCTTCCCTTCTGTTTCTTGCTAGAGTAGTAATGAAGGGCTCCTTGGAACGGCTTCCAGCACTCACTGTGTTGTGCCATGACTGGAGATTATAGCTTCACTGTTTGGCCCAGCCATAAGATTACAGCCAAATCAGAGCTGTGATTGCATCAGTTTCACTTAATTCCATTTCTTGATTTAGGGGAAGAGAAAACAATGTGAACATGACATTCTCTTCCTCTTTCTGACAAGGCAATTATGCTGAATGGAATTTTTCTTAAGACTTATATTAATTGTTTCTGGTTTTCTGCAGTACATTTTCTGTGTTGCTGGGAGGTTTTGTGTGTGTGGCATTTTTATTTTTTTTATATTTTTTTTTTTTCTCTGAGAGAAGCTGTCCTTAAACTCCTAACTTAATAATTTCAGACTACTTTGCACGGCAGGTGAAACAACAGCCATAAAATTTAATGCTGCTAAAGGAATTGTTTTCTATATCTATATATTAGAACCATAAATGTGTATGATCTGCAGGCAGGGAGCCTAGAAAATCTTTAATTCAAGATTGTAGATACTTCCTCTTATCTCAGTGACATTGCAAAGCATAACTTAATCAAAACTCCTCTCTTCTGTGTCATCCCATGCTGACGACCAGAAGCTCCCTACACAGGTTCAGCACTCCATAGTAAAACTTTGCTGGTGAAGCTCTGAAAATTGTTAGCAAACCCAATCGGCCCAAGCTGGCTTCACCTCCTGATTACAGTCAATGTAAAAGGTCCTATTGCTTTAATAGGTGTTGAATCAGACTCACAAGGAAAAAGACTGGGTAAAAACCATCTCCATGCAGCAAGTCCCTGGGCAGTCACAAAAGGCTGTCCTGGTCCGCACTCCCTCCCCAGCTGTGGGAAGGTGTCTGTACCTCCCGGGCTTGCCTGCCTGGACTGGTGATGGGGCCAAGGCTGTGGAGCACTGCTCAGTGAGATGAGCCTGATGCCAGCAGCTAGGAACACAGCAGGGAAGAGTTTACTTTGGGAGAGTTTACTTAAAGTCAATGAGATGGCACACAAAGCATCTTCCAGGTACAGGTCCCATTTTGCAGTCAAATAATTAATGCCCACTAAAAACTAGGACCATCCCCAAGTTTAGAGGTAGGTAGATAAATGTTGAGATGTCATTGTGCTTCATCCACTGTTGTAATGACTGCTATTGCAGCAGAACCCAGGAGTCCTTGGCAATTAAACCCATGGAAAAAAAAAATACAGAAAGCAAAGAGCAGACTTCTTTTTGAAGTCTCCAAAGAGTTAACTGAAAGCATCCTCTTTGTTAAATATGTCTTAAATTTCAAGCAAGGCAAATATTCCATACCAGTAGCATGCTACCTTGGGATCTTTTTCATTTCTTGTTTCTCCCTCTTGGCAGAATTTGAGCTGATTTCGTGCCTTTTAATGAGCTGCCTCCCAGTTGGAAATTACAACTTCTACTGTTTCCCAAACATCCCCATTCAGACTGTTTTATCAAACACGCTAATCATCAGTATTTGTTCTGTATGCTGCTTGGTGGAATGCATTGTAAAGAAGCAATGTCTTCTTGATTTGAAGAAAGAAAATCAGGCTATTAACTTTTACTCTCTACCTCCTCAGTACTTTCAGCAGTTAGTACTAAGGCTGGAAAGCTGGTTTGTACGCATGGGGAATGAAAGCAGGTTAATATACCAATTTAGGACAATGGATTTTGTTTCAGGATCCATATGAGAAGAATTTGTTGAAGGCATCACAGCAATGGGGCTCTCAGCTGTCCTTTCCGCGTGGCAGGAGCGACGGCACTTAGCTCAGTCCTCAGCCATTATCTGAAATTTCTCAAACAGGCTGAAGGCACAACAGGTTGTGGTGGATGGCTCATTTGGACTAGTTTCTCTCCTGCTTTGTCACACCTCCTTTCCCCAGATGTGAGATGCAAACCCAGCCAGAGCGTGCAGCCTTGGGTGAGACTGTGGCTCCCTGCAGCCCATTCATTTTCATTACCTGCCTCAGCTGTCAGCAACGACAGCAAAACTGCTCTCCAGACCAGCACCACCGGTGGTTTCCCCTGTGGGAGGTGTTTCTGGTAGAACAACTTGGTTTCTCCTCAGCCCCACCTAATGCCCAGGTGGCATCAGCCTGCCTGCCCCTGCAGGCTGCCCAGATAGAAGTGAGCTCCTTGGCCTGCCTGGCTGCCTTCCCCGATCACCTACACGGCAGTAACGCAGGCTGTTGTGCTACCCATGCCTCTGCACCCACGCTGCTGGGCCCCAGCGGGCTCCCTGGGCTGTATTTAGTTGAGATACTGGGCTGCCAGGGGAGGGCTGCAATCTGAGGGATGCAATTTGCTCATCCCCGCTCTACAGGGCTGCTTTGTCCACAAAAGCAACTGGGGAGCTGCAGCCTCGCAAAATGTACCTGCACCTATTCGTGTGTGCGCGCTGTATCCCACTTGCAGTACTTCAACACCTAGTCCTCTGACAGTTCTGTCGCAACAAATATTCCAATGTCAAATTCTGTATGAGCAAAAAAACAACACCCTTTTTTATATGCAAAGGTTTTTCATGGATCGGAAATTATTGCACCCAATAGTTCTATTTTGAATCCATAGTAATTTCAGTCATGATTTAAGTCATAGCTTATGTTTGCTCATTTATAGAATCAGTCTTAGGCTTCCTTGCCCTTCATTTTTCAGCTCTTTTCATTTAGAAAATTTGATTATTATTGCGTTAAAACCATTAAAATAGGTCATTTAAAAATTATATATAGTTTTACACTACCTCATACTTCTTTTTCCCAAACAGAACCTGTATATGTTCTTACTAAAATAATTACCTAATTTAACACACATTTATTCCAATGCCTAATTTTTGCATTCTTAATGTACTGAGTAATATAATGTCACTAAAAAAGAAAAAAAAAAAAAGAAAATTAATTGGATGCTAATTTGTGCCAAGCATTACTAATAAAGAATGGAACTCATTTAAAAATGTGGGGAGTCAGTATTTCGTATTTGAGATTTATTTGCAATAGAACATTCACTGGCTACCCATCGGCATTTAAATTTTTAAACAAAAGAAAGACTACCTGCTCCTATTCTCTAACTTAAAAGTATCTCTCAGATGTTCTAATTGCTCAAGTGATTGGACTTCTTCACATTTTATGAATTTAACAAGACTTGGAAAGAAAATCTTTCAACAATGCTTCTTTCCAGCACTGAACAGCTGCTGATTTTAATATCTTGCCACATATTCTTTATTTTTTTTTTCTGTTTCATGCTTTGTGGATAGTGTAGATTGCAAAAAGGGCAAAAGTGCCATTTTGTTAAATTCTTTGAAGATGATAATACAACAGCAAAACCAGAGCATACAGCTTCTTTTACTCTTTAAGGGTCATACGACCAAAGAAGCCAATGTGGAAACTTCAGCTCGTTGTCCACTAAAGGCAGAGAATTGTAAAGATGCTTTTTAGTGAAACATCTATGTTTTTAGGCTTGGTTTAGTTATGATATTCTCTTGGTAGTAGTTTATCAACAATGAATCAGTAATCAGTAGTTGCTGCATGGCCAGAAGAGACTGGTGTTAATTCCTATCTCCTGGCTCTCTCCACACCCACGTTTGGCACAGGGGAGTGTGCAGCATGTGAATCTCCCAGTTTCTGTTGGGAACCCCTGTGATTATCCAAGTCAGCAAAAAGCCTGTAAACTGGGGGGCTCCAAGCTCTGTGTTGCCTGCAGAAACACTAACGAGCTCTGTCTCATCCCAAAAGGCAGTCCTCAGGGAATAGGCATTATTAATGTCAGTGAATCTTGTCCCAGGACAGATTCTGGAAAACAAAAACAAAACCAGCAACAACAAACAAACAAAACCCAACAAAAACAAACAAACCAATAAAAAACACAGAAAGAAGGAGCAGCTTTCTGATACTCCAACACAGCACAGCACTGCAGAATCCAAGGCATGTCACGAAGCTTCTGCGCCTTTAGTGATGATTGATTTGGTCCCACCATCCAGCAGAATACTAAGTCTATGTGTATCCTCCTGTGATGATTTAGGAAGCTCTGTTTCCCCACTGTGGTATTCAGTTAGATCAAAGCAGAATTCACGTTTGGGACAAAGAACTTTGTAATGCAGCTTCATGTGATAATTTGATGATTCCTCATTTATAGATAGGGCTATAAAAAACAAACAAACAAACAAAAAAAACAACAACCACCACCAACAAAAAACATCTCTTTCTCAGACTCTGTGCCAATGCTAATAGGCTTTTGCAGCCCCAGTCTCACAACTGAAACTCATGAAGCACCTGTTGTCCATTTTCTTTGCAACCATTTTTCTTACATGGGGGCTTGAAGTGCATTACACTTAACCAGCACTTCACGAATCCCGGTTTGTTTGTTTGTTTTTCAAAGATATTTTTTTTCATGATAGCAGAGACAGTCTGTTTCTTATGATGATCTACTTTGATCTGCCTCAGAGGCTTCCTATCAGTGATTGCTGCTTTTTTCTTCTGACACATATGCATCCAAACATTTCTTCCCAACTGCAGATATGCTAAAGCACTTCTGATGACACCGAATCTGCCGTACCTTACTCTCACTTCCATTTCTGGCACATCCAGGCTGTAACATGACTGCAGAACTGGCATTTCTCAGCACCTGTGTTTCCTGATTTTGAAGCAATTCAACATCAGCCATGGGATTTCTAAAGCTGTGTGAATTATCAATGACTTTCATGCTCACTTGTGGGGTGACAATGTTCTCGGTCTCCTTTCTCTTCTCTACAAAGCTCCAGAAATGTGACAGTTACATTGAAATCTGCTCTAAAAAAAATGGTATGTGCACTAAACTGCAAACAATTCACCAGCATTTTGTAAATCAGAGCATCAGTAACAGATGTACAGACCAAACAGATACTATGATAGTCAGTTTTTATTTTGGTGATGTCTTGGGAAAATTACTCATGTGGAAAGATTAACAAAACCATACAGATAAGCCTGTCTGAATGAAACGTTGCCACAACCTTGCATACTAGTCCCCACCTGGATCTGCGGGCTGATCTAAGCCTTAGACTACTGCATTATTGATGGCACAAACCGGGTCTGGGTTTTCTCTTGCATATATTGTTGTAGCACCACTCTGACTCTGCTAGTGTCACCAAAGCCACACCTGAGAAACCCGGAAAGAAGCCAGGTCCATGGATCGGGGATTGCATATGATGTCAACAGATAATGTTGGACAATCCCCTTGAGCTTCATTCATACCTTAGGAAAACAGAAGTGATTTATTTTGTGATACATACAGCAGTATCACTAAATCTTTGTCATTTTAAAAGAATGTTTACTGAGTTTCAGGCTGGCAAGGCCAGAGATTGCTAAAGAAGAGCATTTTGAAGTACATCAAAACCGTAGTGGGAAAGCAAATTCCCTTCCACATAGCAGCACTTCACTGCACTACACAAATCATGCTTCCCAAACCAAAAGAGAACAACTCCTTCCACACAGCCATAGGAAATCAGTTGTCATCTATATCAGGGATCTGGCACACTGCAGTCTTTTATCTTGTCATGTTTTACATGTTTATACATAACAGGGCAGCCTGCCAGCAGCTCAGGCCAGTAACAGCAGCAATGGCTGAGCTACGAGCGGGTAGGTTTTTGCTGGAGAAGCACACGAAATAGGTATGGTGGTTTGTCAACATTCAGTTCTGAGTACTGGGGCACTTCCCACAGTGCTGATTGCCATTAAAAGGACAACAAAGTGGAACTGTATACTAGTGCCCTTTGAGCTAGAATGCAAGGTGCTGCAGCCGACAGAAAAGCTCTCCTTATGCAGGACAGAAGCTGAAGAATCCCATTTGCATTCACATTTTGAACCCCATCCACCATTCTTGATGGGCAAAGGAAAATCAATTCAATAAGCTCCCAAAATTGCTTTAAGGACTCAAAAAAAAAAAAAAAAAAAAAAAAAGCCAACTCTATTTTCTCTTGTCTACGGCAAGTATCAGAAAATTCAGAATTAAGGAGCACCAGTAAATTCAGCTCTTTGCTCCAATGTGTTAAGTGGGGTTTTCATTTTCATTAGGTCACCCTACTTTGTATAGATGTTTCCTATGGATGGACTGGATCAGTTTTTCTCACACTCTGGTCTGGGAACCAGGCATGATTTTTGTAACATGGCTGATGGAACGGGCTACCATAACTCAGTGTAAAACATACATGACTCTTTCCCTGTATGCAAGCAAGAAAATATGCAAGGTTCATGAAAGGAAACCTAGCGAAGAGATAGGCCAAGGCTTTCTCTGGAGTGTTAAGTAGCCCTCGGACCAGAAAAAGGAGCATCAGACTATGCAGTCTCTAGGGTCCCTTCCAGAGCCGGACTTCTGCAGCCCCACAGCACGCCACGGGTGGGATTTGTTCCACCCAATGCAGGTGTTTACACTCAGATGGGCTCCCCCTTTGTCACAGGGAGCTAGGAGAGCAAGCTTTGCTGGGCACATACTGCTGAGAGGAGTCAAACAAGGTAGCTTTTACCCAACATTTCCTCAGATCTAATGTATACATATGACTGTGATCCTGCTTTCCATGTACAGAAAAACTCCCACTAATGTTAATGGGTATTTTTTCCTCAAGAAGTACCAGATACGGCCCTTAGATTACATGGAAAAATATATAATTTTGATATAAGTCAACAGTGTTTGGTTCAGCTCAGAATGCCTTGTAAGAAGAACAGGACTAAAACTCACCTCAGGGCATCCAAAGATAAAGAATGCAATTTGAAGAAAAAGTATAAGGAGCTGTAGTTACAGAAATATGTGTATTGTGTATTTGTATTGTGCAAGGTTTTGTTATTTGCCTAGCAGCATGATCTATTTCTCAGCATCATGTGACTTTTGTATTGGAAGACTTGTGTAAAGAAGTAGAATTAGTTTTCCAGTGGAAAAGATATAAACTGATTTTCCTTAATTCTGCCTGGTAAAATACAATAATGTAATTTTTCATTTTTGTATTTAAACTTCGTAAGCCTTTTGAAAGCTACATATGTGTAAAGCATATGCACCTATGTATCAGTTGTTGGCAGCATGTAGCTTCATTAAGTTTTTATTCAGAAAATGTACAACACAGAGAGAAAATCCAAATTAAATTACACTTGGATTTAATATGATTTAAAGACCATCTCCCACCACAACAGTGGTTAAGCACTTATCTAAAATGCATGAAGAGAATCTAAGCCACCTTCCATGCCTCCTGACTTATGCTGGTGCCTAAGTTTTCTCCTTAAATTTGGCTTAGCTGCCTGAAGTTTTTTCAATTATGCACACGGAGATGAAAATCTATGTATGTCACCACTGGCTAAAATGATTTGGCATTCCTAAAACTCTAGCACTGAAAGAAGAGAGGAAAAAAAAATCACAACATAACTGAGACATTTAGAAAGGAGCTAGCTATACAAACTCAACAGCTTTCGAAAAGCAGGTCCCTTGAAGTATGTGCAGTTAGACACTCAAAGTCGGCAGTCCCTTCTGAGATGGTTGATATATCTATTTTAAGCTTGTGACTTCTTTGTTTCTAGTTATATTTCTTCTAGCACGCTGGAAGCATTGTAATTCCAGTGCTAGGGCTTTTTTAAGGCTCGTATAACTCAAAAGTGACCAAATGAATGCTGACTACACTTTCCCAAAGGAAAAAAAATGCTCTGTGAGTTGAGAAATTTCAGCTCTAACTGTAATTATTTTTCAGGCAATTGCTAGAAAGTATGTATTTGTCAAAATCATCAGTGTGACAATACTGCAAACACAACAAAGTAGAAAAAAAATAGAAATGATTATAAAGGCAATGTCGAACATTTGGAAAACTAAGAGGATATTCAGTTAGGTTGGATTTAAAATATTAACCTCTTAGATGAATTCTGTCTTTATATCATTTGTATTACAAGCACATCAACGTGTTGTATCTTCATGGCCTTTTTTTGGTTAAGACCTCCAATTAATTAGGAAATTGGGCTTAAATTTAAGATCGGATGTGGCAGCACAAGCAAATAGCAGTGTTGCTGCTAGGCTGTGCTTCTACTTGTGTGACCGCTGCTGTGTATTGGCATTTGCTGGAGTGCCCCTGGATTTTCCAGACCCCATCCAGCAACCAGTTCAAGCCTCCTTGACTTTTCAGCAGCTGATGCATCACAGCTCAAGCAGCGAGCATGTGGAGAACTACAAACGGTTGCCTGGCTCCTGCTCACTCCCGAAGTTAATCAGCACTTCGCGGCAGTTGACGGGAAGTAATGAGGAGCTGTCTTTGGAACGAGGTGTTGAACATGACTCAGATACAGCTCGGTATTGAAAACGAACATGGAAACATCCTCCAGTGATTTCTAACCATCTGAGAAACCAGAATGAGATTTTGGGGAGCTATCCTGGGTGTGATGGATACAAAAGATAACTAACACTCAGTAATGCTGAAGAGAAAGTCTCTTCAGATGGAGAAGGAATCTGTATCTCATAACTATATTCATATTTTCAGAAAAAAAATGACAAGGCAATTGAAGATCAATGTAAGACACTTCCCTTCCAGCAGACCCTGTAGACCAGTTTGGGTGACGTGAAACAGCTGCTACCCTGATACTCTTAGATAGGTTTCAGCCACTTTGATGTTTTAAGTGTTTTTTTTTCAATAGAGAAGACTAGTACTGCTTTATTTGAAATCTTGCTTCATGCACACAGTGAGCATTGCTTCTGTGGAACAGCTCATTTTAAGCCTGGGGATGATAATGGATGAACATCAGGACATTTGCTCTCGGTTTCACTCCATGGTAATGGTCAGCAATTTACAGAGCTGTCAGTAACTCAGAAAGAGAAGATGCTGCTTGCCAGTAAGATGTCAGAGTGCAGTTGAGTAGGAAGGTGGAAATAAATTTCTTGGCAAACTTTACAGATGGTACTTTATTATTTTTTTTTTAAGTGCTGTTTCTATATTCACCATTTCTATCCCCAAACTTTAAATATATTTTGTTTTCTTTCTCTTCCTTTTCTGTATCTCTCGGGCTAAAATGTCCCCTCCATTCAGATCTCAGTTCTGATAATGTGATTGTTATATACACAATGCTCATATAGACTTCAAAGAACATTACAAGCACATAATGACTGCAAAGTGGGATGGCCAAAGTATGATAAAAGTAGGGTATTTTCACTTCGCTGTAGTTAAAATTCGGGTGGAGCAGAAATGGGGTCAGGCAAGCTTAGCTGTCTTCCTGTTAGTGATACCGTCTGTAAAGTCTTCTGACTGAAGAAATTAGGTTTTTACAATTAAATTGTCACAAGCTACTTCTCTTAGATCATTTCCTTGAATGAGCCTTTGTTGTCTGGAAACAAACTTGTGAGGTACACTAAAACTTCACGCAAGGGAAAAACGGAAGCTGTGCAACACCCCCATTTTCTCCATCCTCGCGCAAAACCAGACGCAGCACAAAGCCAAGCTGCAATCACCTGTGTACTACTACCACGGAAAATGAAGACAAACAGGAGGCTCAGCGCTGGATCTCTCAGCGGAACGGTAGATTACCTCTGTTCTGAGCCACACGGGAGGCTGCAATCATCTGCGATGTTCTTTGGGAGTCACGGAGGCTGCTTTAATTTATGGCAGCCTACTATAAAAATACAGCAGGACAGGAGACCGGCCAAAGATTGTGTGATTGGACAAGCCGGCATGGGCTGAGCAGCACTAGATAAGGCTGGTCAGAGCTGCCAGCAAGAGGCTGAGCTGTGGGAGGAGATATCTAAAGAAGACAGAGAGAAGGGAAAGCTACGTACGCACCTGACCTGGGGCAGAATCTCTGCCTCGTACTAGAGTCCACACATGACTGGAAACCGGTTGCGAGTCCTGCGATAGTAAAAGCACAGCAATTAAAGGATTTAATGGCACCTCGAGTAAAGACAGATGAATATTGAATAATGAATATTTAGGTATCACGTGCGTGTACTTTTCCAAAGCGGATCCTGTTATTACGTTCTGAATGTCACGGACCGCAAGTGAAAGAGGGGAACATTCAGAACCCAAGTAAATGATAAAAATGCCTTTTTTTTTTTTTTTTTTTTTTTTTTTTTCCCCAAGATCTCCCATGACTGCTGTGGGTAGCATGTTTTATTCCGATGATCCGGAGTGCGCTATGACCACTGTTTTTCGGCGCTACTGCCTCATGCTAGCCTCCTCACAATCCCCGTTCGGGAACGAAGTGAACTGATTTCACAGGTAATGCACACTCGCAATTTCAATGAAAAGGCTCTGAGAGTTGCATGCCATCATTACCGTGAAAAGTAAAACCGATTTAATAGAGGCATCAGGAAGGCTTTGGAAGGACAACCTCAGGTACTGGTATTTCAAACCAGAGTCCCAGCTGCAAAGCTTTCAGGGCAGGTTCGTGACTTCCACTGCCCCGGGAGGGAGGAGGAAGAGGGGAGGAAGAGCTCCCTGCTCGGGGCTACCTGTGGGGGGGCCTCATGGAGCTCTGTTTTTCGGCCCAGGGAGCTGTCATGGCCCTGTACCGCTGCATCCTGATGAGAGTGGGCGAGGGTCTGAACAAAAATGCTCCTTTGTCAGATTTTGTTTGTTTGTTTTTCTTATGAAAAGCGGTCCCAACCTGTACTCCTTTCAGTCCGCCTTGCTGTGGTGGGACCGGGACACAAAGACATTGTCGCTCTAGAGAGTTTCACCTGCTTGACCACCCCCAATTCCTCCCTTTTCCCCCTCAATTCGCAGCCGGAGCCGGGCCGTTACCTGCCGGCAGCGGGCCCCTTACCGGCCCCTCACGGCGCCGAGCCCACCCCGCCGGGCCCTGCCCTCGGGGGTCCCGGGGCGGGGGCGCTCCCCCTGGCGGCCTCCCCCGCCGCCTGCCCCGACCTTCCTCCTCCTCCTCCTCCTCCTCCTCCTCCTCCTCCGCCCGGCTTCTCCTGCCCCCAGCGGCCCGGGAGGAACTGAACGGGCGCCGCACAGGAAGTAGCGGCTGCGGGGAGCGGCGGCGGCGCCAGCTGGGGCTGCGGCGCTCCATGAGACCAGGCTCCCGCAGCCGCCCGGCCCCGCTCTTCCCCGTCTCCCGGCACCGGCACCAGCGGCTGAGCCCGGGGGCTGGAGCCGGAGGCTGAGCCGGCCGCAGGCGGCTCCGGCTTCTTCACGAGGAGGCGCCGGGGAACGCAGGTCGGTGCTGGGCTGGGGAGGGGGGTGCCGTGCCGAGCCGTGCCAGCGCTCCCACCCCGCTACCGGTGCTGGCGGCTCCCCCCCGCCAGGCCCCAGCGCCGCTGCTGCTGCGGCGGAGACAGCGGGAGCCGTGCCGGGCCCGGCTCGGTGCGGTGGGGTGGGGGGAAAAAGGGGTCACCCTCGGGGAAAAGGGGGCACCCTTGGGTGTAGGGGGACACCCCTGGGTGTGGGGGGACACCCAGAGGTGGAGGAGGGGGGACAGCCTTCGTGCGGGGGTGGCCGCTTTGCTGTGCCCCCCCCCCCCCCCCCCCCATCCGGCTGTGCGGGGAGGGAGGGAGAAAAGTGAGGGAGCAGCCGTGGAAGTGGGATGGTGTGGGTAGGGGGAGACCTGCTTGCGAGGGCAAGATGGAGAAGAGCAGACCCTATCGATCGCGGAGGGTGAGCCCGGTAGGGTGTCGCCGTGCCTGGGTGCTGCCCTGGTGATGCTGATGGGTTTAATCAGCCGCTCACCCAACCTAACCTGCGGGCATCCGGATCGATAAGCGCCTTGGTTATCTATCCCCTTACAGCTTGTAATGCCCTGTGCTTTAAGGCAACTTAAGCGTTGAGGCAGAGCACTACCTGCTTGACACCTCACCTGTGTGTTCACCTCTGGGGTGCCTTCCTCCCTCCTCCTCGGTCAGGCGGCGAGCAGCTGAGCAACGAGCACGGGGCAGAGTTTGCAGTGATCTTGGGGCTCTTTCTTCAACGCAATAATGATCTCATCGGCTCAGCTTGTGCCTCATGTTATCAAACTCATTGATTCCAAGTCCAATATAAACTTAACGGCCTTTCCCCGCCCCCCCCCCCCCCACCGCACTGAGGGGAAGAGGCAAGGGTCCAAGATCAGGAGTTTGCCATGGGAGAATTGCTGATAGGAACGAGCGTGTTTGGAGGTAACTTCCCCTCTGCACTTGAGGCTCTTTGTTTGAACTACAGGTCATTGGGTGAAGTTCAACATAATCACAGATAGGTATGTGTATTTTATGCTTTCTTAAGTTTGATTCTATCAGCAGTAACAGCCATGCAGTCATTTTAAGACTGCAGCTGGATATGAGGTGATGGAGTATAACGGAGCTGTAGCCTGCAGTGAACTCGCTTTGCTGCCGTGAGTGCCGGGCTGGTACAAAGCTCCTTGCAGTGCGAACAATTCCAGGCCCTTGGCTTTTAAACATAAATTTTGTGGTCTTTCCTGTCACTTCCACAAGAACCTTGGCTTTCGGTTCCCTTCTTTGTGCTCTAGTCCTTCCCCTTCTTAACTGTTGTTACTCAACCTTCAGTATTAAAGTTAGGTGCATTAGATTCGGTACCTTTATTCAACCTCTTTTAAAGATAATCTTAAGTACTCCAAGGAACTTCTATTATTCCTTTCTCTCTTTAACTCCCACCTTCACCTCTCCACCCCGTGCCCACGCTTAATTGGAGGAGGCAGGGTAGAGAACAGCGGCTCTCCAAATATAGCTTGAATTCAACCAGCACTGGGAGAACGCCTGACCAGACTGCGCGGCGCACGACTGAAGCAGCAGCACCACTCACCAGAACTTTGCTCTGTGTTTTAACAGCGCCTTGCACGTAGCTCAGGCATGGCCTTGCTCGAGAGCACCTGAGTTGCACCTGGCAAGCGCTGAAAGCAGACCTGGCCGTAGTGGAGGTGGTGTTGAGCAGAAGTAAGGATGCTATTTACTCTTCCCAGTTTGATTTCTTTAACCTCCAATGAGACGTATTAACAAATGGGGCAAATTTCTGTTTACAGTTACGTGGAGCTTTGCTAGCGCCAAGCGTGCGTCCTTTTTCCGGCAGGAGCAGGAACGCTTTCTGCCTGGTATTAATCTTCTTATGAAATGAAACTATTGCATAGTCCCGTGCTAGCCTAAGTGTTTTATTTTTTCTGTGTTTCTGCTTCTGTTTGCAGAAAGATGCATTGTTTTCAAATCCTAAATGATGTTTTTCCGTACTTGTGAAACTACTACGGAATGATTGGATTTGAGGCTTACTTTTTATGGGGAATTGGTGTGAATAAAGTATTGCTGTTAACTGAAATGAGTTCACCTATACTAAATCTATGATAGCTATAAATTACTGTGGGCTGCTTCTGTGCTTTATAGAAATACAAAAACCCCAACAGAGGTTGCATTCAGTCTTGCTCCTTTGGCTTATGAGAACATAAATCTTGCTAGCAATGGCCAAGGTACTGACAAATGTAATTGGCATCTGCAATGGCTAATAATGCCTTGTTCTTTCAGTGCTTTTTGAGTGTTAATGCTGATTATTGGTGGCTGTGTGATAGTCTGCGTATAGGCGGTGCTTGAACAAAGAAGAGGTAATTGGTACCTGGAATATTGCTAGAAATGTCAAAAAGTGAACGGAACCAAAAATCTCATTGCATCCTGGACTGTTCCACTGCCTTCTAGCGCCGAGCCCCTGGCAGGGATTCTCTGTCTACACTTGCATTTCAGGCTAGTGTCAGGAAACTTTTGCTTGTGGTTAGTCCTTAATAAGCAATCAATACCATCTTTTGAAGTAAAACTAAAAGGGAGGGAACGTGGAGGCATTAGAAGGTGTTATCCAATTTTCTTGCTGAACTATGAGCAGAAGAAACACAAATTCCCAGGCCTCTGCAGTGTAGTGATGAAGACATTCTTAAAAGTGTTGCATTAAAATCAGTTTGCCACCCGATAGGTGCACTGTGGGGATTCCAGGTGTGAGTCAGCACCCGAGCTGGGGACCGATCAGAGCTAGGACAGGCACCAACAGGTGAGATCCAGATGATCTCTGAGGTGCTTTGGGGCACCAGCAAGTGAAACAATAATCTCTGCTTCCTGTTTTGGTGTGTTAATTGCAGAAGTCCAAATTGAAAATGACTAAAAAGGAAACAAACCCTTGGTTTACATAGTTCTGATGCTCCTGAAATCAGCACATACAATTGACCAGTAAAATGTTCTTGTGCCTTTTGAGTCTGGATAGGTTTAGGAGTGTGTGAGACGTGACAGTGGTGAGAAGCTGGGTGCTTACAGCTGCTACGTACAAGTCATAGCAAAAATGAAAGAAATGTGTGTCTGGTTTGTAGAGACCAATCTGTGAGCGCTGCTTTTGGACCCAGTCCTTTACCACAGCACCTTCTGCTGTGTCTCTGTCTGTTGCTATCTAAGCCTGCAGGAGGTAGACAGCATGACTGTGTGGTTTAGCAGATGGGAGGCAGGAGTTCGTCTGTGCCCAGGTGAGGTTTCTGTATTGTAAAAAGGAACCGAGAGCCGGGGTGACTCGTTTTCCACTCCAGGTCCGTCAAGCTAAACTTTTTCAGTAGGAGAGGGCAGCGACCAGCCATGCTGGGATACTCTGGTGCGTTACCAAGGAAGTGCTGGGTGAAGGTTATGGTACCTCCTGGAGAAGAGGGAAGGAAGGCTGTATCAATGCTACGTATAGCTCAAGCCATGTGAGGATACAGCCCCTCAGGCTGCTGGACAAAAGAGAGCATTGTTCTCGCTCTTCTGTTTTATGAAGAAGTTGATGCAGTTCTGGCACCCTGACCTTTCCCTGAAGTTGTTGACCTCTACCTGAAATAAACCTGGGGGAAAGCTTGGACTTGTTACATCTCCTTGCTGTGTGCTACTGGTGCTCGTGTTGCTTTTTTGTCTCTTATTTCCCCTCTTTGCTGTTTTCAGGCATGCAACTTCTCATGTGTATTTTGTAGGGAGAGCACATAATTTTGGGTTACTGATTGCCCTGGGAATCAGGGAACTTGGCACCTGGCCTTTGTGACACTTACAATGCTGCCTTTTTTTGTGCACCTGTAGGTGCCAATTCCTTGGTAGGGAGCTAAGATGAAGGAGTAGCAGAAGGGAATAAACTTTCTGTTGCATCTTGGATGGGGAACGAAAGCCAGTGTACTGACTAGTCCTAGTATTATTATCTTTTTCTTGCAGTAGTATCAGTAACGCGTTGCTTGCTTTCCAAACAAAAGATGTGGTCTGTGTCCCACGGATCCTTTGAAACTTTTTGCAGTGGAAACGGTAGTTCTCATGGCCAGCCTTGGTGCAATCTTGTTGTCTAATTGTGACTACCGCTGTTGTTTGAGGCTGCTTGAAAAAATGCTTGCCCTTGAAGGAGGTGTTGAGCTCCCAGTGTTTCGTGAGCATGAAGGGACGCGTAAATTCCCTCTACGTTTGGAGTGCAACGGTTTAAAAAAAATAAAATTACAGAGGGAAGAGGTGGATCAGAGTGTGTGTTCAAACACTTTCAATCCAACTCCTCCTCTGTATTCGTATCGGTGGAGGAACTGTTGAAAACCTTCAAAAAGTTTCTGCCTTGGTGTTCAGAGCTCTGCAGTGGTCAGGTTTAAGTAGTACGCCCCTGGCCCCTCTCCGTGTGTAGCACCTCTTCTCCATGCTGACAGGCTCTCTCCTTTGCTGTAAAGGAAAGGGGATTTCAGCACAATTTTTAGTATTTTTTTTTTTTCTTTCTGCTATTGTTTGCGTGCGTTAGCATTACTTAGGTAATTACAGTGTGTTTGGTAGGAGTCCTGACAGCCTGAACTGAGTTCTTTGTCAAAAATGTAATGTTTCCCTTTTAATTAAGAAAGACTAGAACCAGCACCTGGATCTATTAATTAAATAGTCAAAGTTGATATCTACTTAGGATACATTAGTGAGCAAAACAAAATGCATTTCTCACTAAAATATTGCCCAGAGTAAATGAGCTTCTGTGGGGCTTTTCTGTGGTGGAAAAAAAAATAATCTGTTGGTGCTGCATCTGTCACAGATGCGTGGTCGTGCAAGATGCATGTGAAATCTTTCCAAATTCTGTGGGACTCCAAACAATGGGCACTATTTTTTCCTCAGAGCTCTTCAGAAATGTTAAATAATCCTTGTGACAGCCCTGTGAAGTGGGCATTGTGGTAATTTTTTAATGGATGGCAACACAATTAATCGGCATTGTCTCCATCTGTACGGTGGCAGTGGGATTTTTCACAGCGCCCGAGGCCCGGCCTGCTGCTGAAACTTGCGGTCCTGTTAGCAAGAGGCGGCTCTGTGCATCTTTCTGCTTTTTCCCCTGCTGTAGCAGTGCTGATGAGAACTTCTTGCAGGTGTGGTAGTCATCAGCGTGCAGGTGCGTACCTCAGGATGGCCCCTGTGTGTCCTCCCGTGGGAGGAATTTCATGTTTTCTATGTTTTTCTGGCTGGCGTTGCCTCTTGGAGGAGAGGCGTGCAGAGCTGTTGGCTGTGCTGGCATCTGGAGGAGTTACGGTTTGTCTGCCTGTAGAAGCAGTGTTGCTTGAATTGACTTAGTGCAAGTTTGTTCATCCGTGGGATGAGGTCCTGGTAGAGCTCTTCCTGCTGGGCTCCTGCCAGGCTGGCCTTGCGCAGGGTTACCTGTTGCCCCGAGGCCGGGCTCTCAAGTCCCTCTGATCTGAAAAAGCTGCAGATGCTGCTGTTTCCTTTGCTATGTGAACACTGGGGCTATTGGTAAGGTGAGAGAGGTCTGGGTCAGCTGGACCATAACTTCCCGTTCTGGGTGCTGTATCTGTGCTGTTCCAGGTCACGCCAGCATCTCAGCCTTTCTTTGCAGCCTGGCTTTGGTTGCTGAGATGTCTCTCTCTCTTCTCCTCCACTGCTGCACCATGTAACCCTTCCAGGAGTTGTAAATGCCACAGCAGATGGCTTGGGGAGGCAGTATCTGTAATTACTGTTGCAAGATTTGCCTAAGCTTGACTCTGTACAAAGAACACTTTTTTTTTTTTTTTTTTCTTTTTTTCCCTAGAGGTTCGAAGTTGTCGGTACTGCAAATGCAGATTTGGTCTTTTCAGGGGAACACGATAGTTGAAATGCATGTGTTATGTGCTGATTCAAAAATGTTCTGTCTTCCCTTGTAACGTAACTCGTATGACGGTTTAGTGTTAGCAGTTTTCAAGTCTTCTCCTGCTGGGTCAGATTTCAGGCTCCTGGGGGTGTTACAGGCTGGACTGCTTATGGACCCAAATTTTGGTAATGGCTGACACACCGTTAAATAACACAGCTAGAATCAGTTTGGTAGATAAAGGTGGATTTTTAAACCCATTAGCATGACTGGTAGTGTTGCACAGGCTGCAGCGGTAATGTCGTTCCTTCTCCCTGCTGACCAGGGACACGTGGCTATCTGGTTGACCCATGCATCTTTAATACCTAATGCAAACCTTTTTGTCTCCCAGTTGCAGCTGTGATTGATGGATCCCATGCCTTACGTGCTTGAGGGGGGGGGACGGGACACTTCCAAGGGCTCCCTTGCTCTAGGCACCTTCCTGCAGTCCTGGGCTCCCTACCAGGGTGTCTGAGCAGAGCTTCTCCTCTCTTACCAGTCTGGTGCTCATCGGCCTTGTTTTATTTACTGTACAGCCAGTCTCCACGTTACATTGGAGTTAGAAGAGGGATGAACCCAAAGGAGAAGAGAGGTTTTCATTTCTTCAATTCAGTTAAGATGCTGTAAGCCAAAGTGCGCAGGCCTGCTGAACAGCGTTTTATTTCCTTCTGGTTTTCACAGCAGAGGGTGACACCTCTGGTTCCTCCAACAGCTTCCTGGGGATGCTCACAGGTCAGAGCTGGAGTCCCTCCTTTCCTAGGGAGCATGAGGATCTGGTCGATGTTTCAGGGATTTTTTAAATTCACTTTGCCTGTAAAATACCTTTGGCTAAAATTCTAAGCAGCAGCTAGAATTTGGACCAGATTCCAGATCCTTACTGATTTTATCAATTTCCTTATCACTGGAATGATGGAATCAAGGAGTTTTTTTGTTATTGATTATTATTATTATTATTGTTATTGTTATTTTCTTGTCTTGTCTTTAGCTTTCCTGGCCTCCCACTGGCCAGCTTTCCTTGAAGGAACAGAGTTCCATGTCTTTAGTAGTCTCTGTTCATAACTAACCCTTTTGAAACTTGTAAATGTTTTTCTTGTTGAATTTGAGCGGTGTCCCACTGTGGAGAGGGCAGCTCTTTGAAAACAGATGTCTTTCGTTTACAGCCAGCACTGTGACAAGAACACTTTTATGAGCTTTCTTAAGAATCGAGATTGCTTAAGCTGCAATGTAATGTACCTTAAGTAATGTAATTTGATTTTTGTCTCCTCGGGTTCAGTTGTTTTTGATGGTGGAAACTGAGCTGGCTAGCTTAACTTTCCAGTTGCATTTTCCCCCATGTCTGTCCGTGATGATGGTTCAAGACCTATCACCACCAGATGCTGCTGGATTCCTTCCAAGCCTTCCTACCCAAATACACAACCAGAAAACAATCGATGAGCTCCCTCCTTCTGCACACCCAGAAAGTACTGAGTTTGCATTTGTTTCCTCAAAGCCAGGCAGCAGCGTGTCTTATGCTGAGCTCCAAAGGCAGGAGCGCTCCTTCTGCCCTATGGGTCACTGGTTGCTGGAAGCTGTGCAGCTGCAGGGTCACCGTATAGGATCACAGAATATCCTGAGTTGGAAGGGACCCGCGAGGATCATTGGGTCCAGCTCCTGGCTCCATGCGGGACCAGCCACAAATCAGATTGTGTGCTTGCCATGGTCCTCTGCCCTTCCCTGGTTGTCATTTGCTGGCCTCTGCAAGGGTTGTGTTGTTGTGAGTCTGGGTGGATCTTGGCTCTGACCCGGTATAGACATGCCTGTTTTCTACCGGGATCATGCTCAGCACTAGAAAGCACATTCAGGCTTGTATTTGAAATGAAAACTGTGATTAAAATGGCATTTCTTCAACTGGCTTCTTGCAGCTGAGGCGATGGCTGTGAGCTGAGCACTGTAACTTTACTCACGAGAGAGGTTTTGGAGCATAGTCTTAGAATCAAGATGTCAGCTAAGCGTGTATGTATGCTTATGCTTATAGACATGTACAGTTAAGAAACAAGCTCTCCTGTGCATGTAGAGAAACTCTACATGCACAGGAAAGGACAGTTTTCTTTGTCTTTAATCTATAAACTTTTGCCAGCAACTAACTACCTGAAAGGAAGGTGTGGGGAGCTGGGGGTCGGCCTCTTCTCACAGATAACCAGTGATAGGACTAGAGGGAGTGGCCTCGAGTTGTGCCACAGGAGGTTAAGGTTGGAAATGAGGAGTCATTTCTTCTCAGAAAGAGCAGTCAGGCATTGGGACGGGTTGCCCAGGGAGGTGGTGGAGTCACCGTCCCTGGGGGTGTTCAAGGAAAGGTTGGACGTGGTGCTTAGGGACAGGGTTTAGTGGGTGACATTGGTGGTAGGGGGATGGCTGGACCAGATGATCTTGGAGGTCTCTTCCAACCTTAATGAATCTATGATTCTAAAGAATAAAGCTGGCAGAAGAGTTTCATTTTAGTCCAACTGTGTATTACAGGTCTGTTGGATTTTCAGTAGCAATATTATGCTGGCCAGCGAGAACTGACCTAGGTGGTGCTGATACTAAAGGGAACTTTTTGTAGCAGCTTGGAAAGTAGGGGGGGGGGAAAGGCAGGTTTCCTTGGTTTGCTGTATACGGGCACTCACAGCATCATCTTTGTTATGTTTCACAGCAAAAGCCAGGTAGACAGTGTTCATCGTCACTGAAATAATATGACCTGCTGTGTGCAACCTGTTTTGAGCCTTTCCTCTTTAAAGTAACACGCCTGTATTTTTCTCGAAGCAACATGATCTCTTCCTTTCTTTTTCTCTCGTAACATTTTTTTTTTTAATGCAAAACCTTAAACATTTTCCACAATGCAGGGATCTCAGTTTCTGCAAGCTCTCAGTGAGCACACATATGGTAGGTCGATGTTTGAAGGCTGAACCTTTGCTTTTGTTTGAAGGCACTGCGAGTGGGAAGGCAGCGCTTCACATTCGTCTGCACTAGTTCTTCAGACACCAATTTAAAGGCTGCCTTGATGGATCCCAAAGGAAGACATGAACCACCAGGAAGAGTTATCCGTGGATAGCTTGGCTTGCTGTGCCTGAGAGAGGAAGAGGAGGAGTTCTTGTTTGAGGGAAACAGTCAAAAGCTTTACAGCTCTTGGCATTGCGTTTGAAATTAATGCTGGGTGCTGTTCACACCCACCACTGCTGCAAACGAAGGAACATCCGTTGAGGACGTGGTTGGGTTTATAGCAGGAACGTCCAAAGGGAACGTGGGTTTAGGATTGGCTTAACACGTTTCCTTAGTTGATTTATTTTGATTAAAATCTTTGTGTAGATGGCTTTTTTAACTGAGTATTTAAGCAAGATGAAAGCACGCGTTTTACTGTCTCTAATTTGTGCTCATGCTTGGTTTAGCTTTTTTTTTTTTTCTTGTTTTAATATGGTGCTCTCATCCTCCTTCAAGAAAAAGTGGATTTAAGTTGTTTGGAAGGAAATGCCTACTATATTGTAACTCTGACAAGGAGGCACGTGGGTTAGGTGAAGAAATTGTTGGCTTTTAAAGGGATGAGTTCAGGCCAAAAAGCTTTGAGAATGGCCTAAATCATGCTGTGCAGTTTGTAAGCTCCCTTTATGACCCTTACACATTCTGTTCTAAATGTGAGCCTAGCAGTGTTACGTAGATGATTTCACTGGCTGACCTAAAATAACCAACTTAAGATTTTTTTTTTGTCTTGCCCCCTCCTGCAACAGGCCTGACCTTTTTGAATGGGTCGGTGTTACCTTTCCTGAGCTCTGGCTGCACAAAGAGGGCACAGAGCCATATTCTCGTGTGTTCAGGTTTCTGCCTGACCCGGCAGCACGATGTGGGGCTGAGGAGCAGGGGAGAGCTCCTGGGTGGGAGCATTTTGTCACAAAGCAGATGGGGCTGGCTGCGTACCACATGTGTAGCTGGCTCCTTGCTCCTCCCCAGTGCATGGGGACGTCAGCACTGAGGAAAGGTTGGCAGAGTCTTTTCCAGGGGGATTGCAATTGAGTCTGGAAGGGGAGGAGTCCATTTGCTGGCACTCTTAATCCCTCTGCCTGAATAAGATCAACCACAGCAGCCTCACTTTTTGGTGATATCGCTGCCTGTGTTCATTTGTGCCTCTTTAGTTCTGTTCATTAACGCTGCTAGGTTGGCAGAACGTCTAAGCGAAAAGAGAGCCCTAGGCTTGCCTGTGTTTGTACCAAATACCTGCTTTGATAATAACCCAAACCATGGTGCTTCCACTGAGCAGTTCATAAGCTTGAACGTGAGTCGGTCTTACAAAAAAACAAACAAACAACAACAAAAAAAACCAACCAAGCAACCCACAAAGCCTCCTGAAAAGAAAGAAGAAGAAAACAGATGTGGTAGGTTGGGATGCATGCACGCTACTGTGGTGTGGGTCTGCACAGCGTGTTGCAGGCATCGCCTCGTAAGGAACCCCTTTTCCCAAGGTCAGATCCGTGAGATGAAATGGAAGAAGTCTGGAGAACGTTACCAAAGGGAAGGCTTACAGAATGGGGGTTTCTCTATGAAGAGGACACGTGAAAGCCTGCTGCAGAGGAGAAGGGAGTGATCTGCTCTCCGTGCCCACTGTAGAGAGGACAGAAAGTTACAGGTTTAAGATGCAGAAGGGAGGGCTGAAAAGCTTTGGTAAAAGCTTTCCATTGCCAAATGGAAGTTATGAAATCTCTGATGCTGGAAAGAATTCAGAAAGAAAAGATCCTGGCAGATGCCTCCGGGAAGAGTTGGGGCTTGGTGCTCCTGCTCTGGGGACGAGGGGGCTGTGTCCTTTGTGGGAAATGCACCGTCATTAGATGTGGGCAAGGGGCAGGGAGGAGCCCAAGGACAGAAGTTCTGGCAGCACTCCCCTGTCCTTTATGCTGCTGTGCAGAAATGAGTGGGTTGAGGATGGTGTTTGTGATGGAATGAAAGGTGATGGAGGAGCTTGGCTATGAAAGGTTGAGGACAGCAGGGTGAGGTGACATGCCAGAATCCCCTTCAGCTGTGCACGCTGCAGCTTTATTCTGACAGAAGCTCACGCTCCAAAGCTCACTTTCCTCTAGGAGCTTGGTGTGCTGGGATTTACAGTACAGGGCAACACACACCAGTCTGTGCATCAGACTGAGCAACCCTGGAGGGGTATTGGGATTTTTGCTCTTCTGGCAAGGGGTCCTTTCAGGTAGTGTCTGCCTCACATCTTCCTTTCTAAGCATGTGGGAACAATTCACTTGTGCCCACGTGTGCTCCGTGCAGAAGGTGGAGTGAAGGAGGGTGTGCTGACCTTACAGATCAGCCTGAACCTGGGTACTGCAAGGACCGTGGTGTCTGCTTCCTTTGTTTTCCTGTTTTTCAGCCGCTGAGCTCTCGGTAAATTTCTGTGGCACTGAATTAATTCCTGACAACCAGCCAAAGTACCCTAGAGTTGCTCTGGCCAGAAGCTGTATCTACCAGCGATGTGTGGAGGGCACTAAGCAGCAGCTGAAAGGCTGGGTAAACCTCATTCAGGAGTAGCCAGCGTGTGCCCTCGGAATTTCAATGCAGGCACTGGCTCACTTTAGAGGAGAGCACTGCTTGCCTTTTTGGCATTGCAGCCCCTGCAAAAAGCTGGTGGGTGCCGGAGTAGTGTGGCAAAATGAGAAGTGATGAATTAAAATCTTGAGTATAGTTTTGGCTCCCTGTACCGGCGAATGAGTATTAGAGACGAAGTAGCAGAAAATTATGGGCTGCGATGGTCTGTCACTCCGTACGAACAGCAGAGAAATACCATCCAGCTTCCTGAAATGCTTTCTTTTATGCGTGGTATGCCTAAAATTGTTTGGCAGGACATATGGTCTTTGCATGTTGGTAAAACACAGGCGATCTAGGATGCTCCACACAAGGAACTTCTTGTTCTTTGTGTTCTCTCCTCGGCGGTGGCCAATGCCTAACCTTGGCAGTACTGAACCGCCGTCAGCTGCATCTGAAAAACTCACTGAAAGTGTGGATATCTCTAATGTAAATGAGACACAGCTTGCCTCCTTATGACTGTGAGGAGCTTCAGTCTTCCTGTCACTGACTGTAGAGCGTGTGCATAGGTAGGAGAGGCAGAAGAGATAAATTAAGCCTCTATTGAATGACTCAATAGCTTTTGTGTGAGTTCGTAACACGCTGCTTTTTAAAATGCCATATGTTCTTATGAGAGGGGAGCCCTGCTGGGTTTCTGCCTTAATTCCAGAGTGCCCTTAAAATGTGATCTGATAAGATGGAAGCATTGCGGATGCTAGCGTCTAGTACACAGATCCCATATCTTGGAAGACCCTGATTTTTTTTTTTTTTTTGCAAATACCACAATATCTAGGTTTCACGAATATGAGGTAATCCAGTGGAATTACACCTGTGAGAGGATACAAGCAGCAGAAAGCTAATGCCCGTGCTTCACCCTGCTTGCTTGCTCTGACAGGTCAGCGAATCCTCATTAGCTGCTTCTATACCTGAGAGTAATTGTTGTACAAATTAAAAGCCTACTGCACTGATACAGATCCTCCCTGCAGCTGCAACTGTCCTACAGCAACTGTGTTCGACAAGTTCTAACAGTGTCGTCAAGTGCACGCTGGTGATGGTGAAATGATTTTTTTTCTGCCCCCCAGCTGAATTCCTGCAGGAAACTTTAGCTAAGAAAGAGGGTGGATCTTCTCAGGCAGGTGAATTTATGCATATCCGCCTTATCCTGAAATCTCGGTGTAATCTTCTCTTGTTCACCTCTTCCTCCTCTTCCTCGTTTCGTCCCACTTACTGTGGGTTTTGTCAGGGCTCTTTTGAAGCATTTAATTCAGTTGCCAAATTGCAGTAATGAGCAGATAAGTCTAATGCTGTGTTGCACGATGGATGAAGTGATTGTGCTAGCACTGCTTAATCTTGATCTCTGTGTTTGATTTTTGTATTTCCAGTGTAATTGGATCAGCTTTTCTTTATTGTACCTGTAACCATTTCTTTTCTATACTGGCAGTGTGAGAGAGGGGGAGGAGGAGCATGGAGGGAATGAAAAGGACTTTTCACCACTCCAGTGTTTTCCTGGATTTGTGTTTATGTATGCATGTCCACTGAAGGTGAGCAATGCTTGTAAGAGGATTGTGGACCAGTGGCCTGAGGTGTGAGGTCTCCAGGGCAGGTGGGACTGGGGCTCCTGAGGGGTGAAGACCGTCTCTGCTCCATCTGGGCCTGGGTGACCTCGGCATGGGGCTGCAGTGCTTCTCCCTGAGGCTACAGCCTGTGTAGGTGGTGCCAGTATATCAGTTATAAATGAAGCCGGGGGGTTTGGGGGACGGTCTTTGCTGAAACAGAGGAGGGTGTGGGGGCAACATGCTAAAGGGAGAGGCTGTGCAGGGTCGTCTGCTCTGCCTGTCGCTTCCTTGGGTTCCTTTGCTCTGAGTTCCTGGAGCAGATCTCTCCAGGCCTCTCCTTACGTCTTCTCCCACCTCCCTTTCTCCACCCCCTCACCCACAGCTCTCTCCCTTTTGCCTGGTGGAAGTGAGTTTAGATCTTGAATCTGCTCGTCGCCAGACTCCCTTCTTTCCTCCAGCATGTCCTTGTCGCACTGCTTCTGCTTCTCCCTCCCCTCTCCCCGAGCTGAGAAGCTTCCCACAGCTCTGGTAGAGGACGTGAGGGCAGAGCTGTTCTCCAGAGCACTCGTGCAAGCGTCTAAGGGCTGCTTCCCGTTTTTAGGGTGGCAGTGTCTCTGCTTTTTCTAGGGAGCCCTAGTTTGCTGCTTCAGGTCTGGATGCAATCCTAATTTATGTAGAGATCCTATCTTAAGACTTGTTCAGATGTTAGCTGTGCACAGACAGCTTTGCAGTTCCTGTGATGGAAGTGATAGTTTCTGAATGCTGAGGGAGTTGTGTAAGCTTGCTAAAGACCCTGGTTATATTGGCCAGTTCTTGACGGCAGCTTTTTTAGTTATTTGATGAGAAGTTATTTTGGGAAGAAGAATGTAATCGGGTCAAAAATCAAACTTGAGCAAAGGCTGATTTATTGTGTATGGGTATGTTTCAGTTGCTGGGCATTACTCACAATGGAAGAATTAGTGTTCAAACTTATTTTTACCGGTGGTCTTTCCTCTTGGTGATGCATGGCTTTCCTGACATGGTTTCATTTAGGACTACCAAACACTGATGTCTGTTCTGTATTAAATGCACATTGACTATCTATCGGAAATGTTTCGCTGAAAATAATAAAGCCCAAAGGGGAACAAAGCCATTTCCTTTTGCCTTAGTGTTTTTTTGGTAGATCAGCTGTGGTTATGTTTTGTCATGACCTATAACGTTCCTAATATGAGTTTGAAATTCAAATTCCTGTCAGCAAAACCATTGTAAGGTGAGGTGGAGTACTTGGAGTCTTAAGCCATGCTTCTCTCATGCTCACTTGTGGTATCGAGGTGGTGTTCCTATCAGTGATCACAGTGGCCTGGGAGAGCAGGGTAGAAGGCGTGCGCAGGTAGGAAGGACTTTCAGAAAGCGTGTGTATCAGATGGTTAATGTTTAGAGTCAATGCCTTTGATCCCTAAAATACAGGTTTTTGAGTTTGTACGGTATGCTCTTCCCTATTGGAGCCTTGCTCTTAAGAGAAACTGCCCTGGTATTTCACAAAGCTATTGTGGGAAGTACGTGTACATGTACCAGGGGACTGCACAGGAGTACAGTGTAAACCAAGTTCTTCCATGCTGTTATCTTCTATTTGCCTTCTGAGCAGCTCAGTTTGTAGTGTGTGGTTCTTTCATGGTCATTGTTCACAAAATTTCAGACCAATGCCTTGCAAAGTATTCCAAATATTTACTTTGAGAAAGCATCTTTCTCATCTTCACACCGGAGTTGTGTGGCCTTTCATCAAAGGAGTGTGCTGGAAGGGAGTAGGAAAGTAGAAAATTAGGTGCTGGAGAGTCTGGTGGGGTGATCTGAGCACCTAGTGTCATTTTAGGGGCTTCAGGATCTTTCTTCTGGCCTGGAACCACTACTCTCAAAGAGTGTTGGTTTCCTAATGGTCTGGTGTCACATCGGTCAGCCCCTCATGGATGTCATGGATATACATTGGAGATGTGAAAATGGCATTTAGTGCCTGTGTTTAAAAGCAGAGAGCTCCTCCGTAAGCACTGGTAAGAACTTCAAAGGAACAGCTTTTTTTTCCTGACTGGTAGCCTAGAAGTGTTCCTAATGAAAAGGCATTTCCTCAAACCTCAGTTGTCTTCACCTCCCTGCCTCAGTATTTGTCTGTGTTTAAAGCCAAAACTTGAAGTGCCAATAAGCAAATACACCTGTGGGTCAGTGCCTGAGCCCTGTTCAAAGTTACTTGACTCTCACAAAGATGCAAGTTAATTGCTGTGTAACTTCAGTTGCACTGAAATGAAATCTGAGTAATCTATAATAAAGGAACATTGCATGGATTCAGCACTGCAAACGTGCAGGTGTGTAAGCATATGAACAGCGTGGCTTCAAAGATGTAGGGTTTGATTTATGGGACTGGAAGTGCTGTAAACCCTAATATTCTCATCGTTGGCAGGATCAAAGTTTTTACTATGCATTAAATAGTTTCCAGGCAGCTAAGTAACATAGTGTCTGGTTGTTTGCTTTCTTCCCTATTCCTGGCTGACAGTGTCATAGCTGTTTTAATGAAATAATCATCATACCAGAGGCATGCTGTCAGACAAAATGAGCAAGGTAGCGGATGGATTGCTGCAGAGAGATTTTGCTTCTAGTTTCCCACCGTCCCTCATCACTGTACTTCCAAACTAATAAATAAATCGGAATGCTAAGTGATAGCTTTGTAATACATCTGATGTTTTAAAGAAACAGAGGAAAACATCTCCAGTGGTTTCCGGCTTTGGAAAAATATTTGTCATGTGAAGAGCAAAGGCATTCCCTAGTAAAAATTACAATTAAAAATTGTAATTGTCATAATCATCATCAAAATCTGAAATAGTCCTTATGGATAAAAGAACCATGGTTACAAAAGCACCTTAGAATAGAAAGTGCAATACCGTTTTGAGCTGTGGAAGGAACAAGTAGTGTGGATATTAAGACAAAGCACAGCCTCTGAAAAGTGGTCACATCAATGATGCCAACTCAGGTAAGACTCATGGAGTCTCTCAATGTTGTTGGTCTTGCTATCTGAACGCCTACCAGAAATTTACCTGATGCATGTTATTTGGTCATGAAACGTTCATTTTAAATTTAAAAGCAAGACAAAACCCCCAAAGCAACAACAACAAACCCACAGGACCAAACAGCCTCCCTATAAGCAGATGCATGTAAAGAAATCTGTGTAGATTCAGTTGTGTAGTGTTTTCAGGAAGCATTTCATGTTTTAAATACCTTTCCAGGAGGGAAGGCATACAGTGGAAGGAAAGAAGTGTTGTTGTTGTTATTTAAGTATTTCTTTCTTTTCTAATTTTTTCCGTGTCCAGGGAAAAGATGGAATATAGTTGGCAGAGTAGGTAGTGTATAGATTTAAGAATCAAGCAATAGGCAGAACTTTAAGCATAGAAATGAATAATTAGAAACCTTCCCTCAGTTTAGTAATATACGCACATCTCTTTAGTAACCAGCACTTCTTCAAAGGATGTTTTGTTTAATCCAGGTTCTTGTACTGCTGAAAAACAAATGTCCTTTCCAAGTGCTGGTTATGGTCTTAGTTAATATGTCTGATTTCGGAAGAAAGTGTTAACCGTGTGCTTATTTTTACTGTTCCTTTATCTAAAAATCAGCCAGGACTTTGTATATGGGTCAAAATAAATTCTATTCAGTAGTGTGTACATTGTAAAGCAAACAGTCTTGATTACAACTGTGTTATAACTTTATAATGAAGTGGATAAAGAATACTGTAATTTGTGATTTCTAAGTAGTTCAAGGTGTGCTTAGGGATTGTAATCGAACGCTGCTTTGTGCCGAGACAAATAGCTGGCCCTGGGGCTGAGCAGGTCTCCGTGGGGCGAGCAGAGCTTGGGCAGGAGGCGGCGCTGGAGCATGGAGTACTTTTGGTAGGTAGTGGCCGGGCAGGATGGCAGCTTCCAAAACCAAGCGTGGGTCCTGGAGAAAAGCACTGCTGAGAGCTCTGCTGTTCCTTGTGTCCGCATTGCTGGATGAAGTGTGCTCAGAGAGAAACCCGCTCATGTTGACTTCTGCCCTGCGGTAAAACTTGTTGAAGGTTACGGCAGTATTTCCCAGTTTCATCCTTCTTTCTATCAGCAGCACCAGGGTTGACCCAGGAGATGAAGAGGGCATTTGTATGTTTGCTTTACCTGTGCACTCTACCCTGGTTATGTGGCTTTTCCAAATGGTATTGATATTTTAAGCCATGTGAGATTGCGGCTGGATCTCTGAAGGATGTCCTGTATCGAATTCTGAAGAGAGTGGTGTTATGCAAATAAGTGTTGGTAAATAATTGCTGTTCCTCTCTGGACGTGGTTAGAACCAATGCAGGCTGGGTCCAGCTGGTTTAGCAATGCCTTCCTAATCGCTTGACATGACAGCGGCACGTGCAGTTGGACATGTCTGCCAGTAGCAGGGTGTGCAAGCATCTCACCAGCTGGTGAGACCCTGAGGAGCATAGCATCGTCTAGGTCTTCAAAAGATGAAGAACAATGTGTAAACTTGGAGCCAGCAGTCCCTCCGGCCACCAGGTGCTAGGCTGGGTCACTGCTGTTCCCTCAGGTTCAAGTGTAGGTGAAGATGGGAGGCTGCTCCTGGAGGAGGCTGTGGCCTGGCCTTTAAGGCGAGTGGTTCCTCGGGTCACTGTTGTCTTGAGGAGCCATCCGCGGTGCCTGCAGCTTGTTGGGCAGCACGCAGCGCTCCTCATGGACACCTCTGAAAGCCTAAGTCTGTCAGCTTAGTAGCTGAACGTGCTGCCTCTTACGTGTGGAGTGGAGCAACCTTATTTCTGTTAACAGGGGGTGGTGATTTGATATTTCAGAGTGATTATTAGGCTTGGGGGTAAGGAGAAGCTGGGAACTTGCAAAGGGAAAGCAGTAGTTCACTAGCTTAAGGCTTCTAAGTATCTTCTACAAGTCCATCTGTACAACCATCAGAGAGCTTAATCCATTTATGGCTGAATGCACTACACTTACAAGGATGCTTTATCAATGTGGAATTTTATTTTCCATGTGTCAGCAATTCTTTTAACCTTTACTTATATTGCTTTGTCACTTCATAGATTCCATGCTCTTGGAACAGCAAACTTTTTTTTTTAATCTCTCCAACGCTTAGGAAATGTCTTCATGTATGAATTTGTTTCCTGTGGTGATAATAAGGAGATAGTTTTCTCCTTCCATAGTATATAGAAATAAGTAAGTGCTGTGGATGTAGAGAGACATCTCACATCAGTGTTTTTTGCTTTTTGTTTTTACATTTTTATACCATGACCGCTTTGCATTGAGCATGAAGGGAGGCTGCCTTACTGTGGTCCTCCCATCAGTCAACTTCAAAAAGAAGTGTCTGGTTCCTCAAGATTACACTGTTCATTTTCCTCATTCAACTTTATCCGTTGTGTTTAAGCATTCTGTATGGAGAAAGATTTTTTTTTTTAATGACTTATTTGGACAATATTAGTTCTGTACAGTCAAATGTTGCTGTCTTTTTTTCTTTGATTTTAAAATTAAAAAAAAAAAAAAGGCATGCTGTGAAATTAATCTGAAAAACAGTAGATAGATGGAAAAAAATAGGACTACTCTTTTTAACAAGAATAACGGAGCTCCAAGGAGGAGAATGATTGGAAGCAGAGGAAAGCACATACAGGAGAAAGAACAAATTAGTTTTTTTTATGAATATGCTGTTTAACAGGTAAAAGCTTTTCTGCATGGGGCATGAGTAAACTACGTTAGTGTTTACTTTCATTGAGTCATCTGGAGTCATTTGACTATATCTATAAGTTAAGGTCATTTTTGTCTCTCCTGATATCTCTGGAGTGAATGCTGCTTGGGGCATCTTGGTGCAGGTCCCTGAGCTGATCCGGGGCAGTATTGCACCAGCTGTAGAGAGACTGTGGGGGACTGGAGGAGGAAACAATGGAGGGGAGAAAAACATGCCTTCAAATGGGTGGTGGTGGTGGTGGAGTTTCAGCGTAGAAGAGACTGTACGGATGAAACAGGAATGTAGGTGAAAAGCAAACGGAGGTTTTCCAAAAAATAAAGCATTTCTTCTTTCTTAAGACTTCTAGAAATCTGATTTTCCCTCAAACTTTGGGCTTTTGACCATGACTTCTTGTGTACATGTATGATGCTATGTGTGCATTCTGCCTTTTTTCCCCTAATGACAGTGCTCAGTTACAGTGTATGCTTTCTTGTAGTGTTTACCCACTTAAAAAATTTGTGGTGTCTTTTTTTTTTTTTTTTGGATGTGATTTTTAGAGCAAAGGTAGGAGTAAACTGAGATCTGATAAGAGAAGTGATCTCTTACTGCCTCCCCCAGCGCATTACCTACCGTACAGTGCCTGGCAAAGGTGAGAGCTCTCTCTGCTGCAGTAAATCAACTTTCTTACCGTGTTCAGAGCCTGATTGCTTTCACTGATAGAGCTGTAAGCAAGACAAAACAACTTGCTTTAAAGCTTCCATGGCTAATGAATCAGTCAGTACATTTTGATTTGCTTTCTATGGTTTGGCTGCTTAGCTGCCCCTGACTCTGAGGTTCAGGTCTTTATGCCATTACGCGGCAAGCCTGTTTGATGTGGTTACTGTCACTTGACCCCACAGCTCTTGCTGGGAGAAGCCAAGAGAAAGACTTCAGGTGGGTAGTCCCGTGCTTCCTCTGCTTTTGTACACTGATACCTCGTGTGCTGGTGTCTCCTTTCCTTTTGCATAGATCACACCGTCCGCACGCATCCAATCCCCCACGGAGCCGATGTCCAGGTAGAGTTTCGCTGCTGTGCCTTGTCACGTAGCTCAGAACAGCGGAGTAAATAAACAACGGCTGTATTGATCAAGGCAGCGTGTGGAGGAATATAGGGGCTTTAAAAGGGCACCTGCTTACACATTTCATTTGGCCAGGGGATCACAGGTTATAAGGATTTGTCATCTGCAGGAGTAGGCTGTGTGTAAGTGTGACGGGGTATTTTAGGTTTGGCATTTCCTGGCTTGCTGTCATCTGGCATCGTGCACCACCTGGGTCATTTAAGGGCAGTCACTGTGCCACATGGGTGCCACCCAGCTGGACCTGGGTTCTCTGCTGCTGGGAACTGCATGCTTGAAAAAAAATCCCCCTTGAAAGAGTGATCTGAAACAAACATCACCTTGACTCCTCCTTGCTCTGTCTGCAGCCCAGTCTCCTGCACAGAGCTGGTTTCTCTTGTCCAGTTTATTTCCTTCCTTCCATGCCTGTTCAACTAAAAGAAGTAAGATGATTATATATATCCTCTTGGTTTCTCTTTTTGGCTGATACTTTTTTGTTTCTCCCTGTATCTTCTGCACTTTCTCCATCTTTTCCTGTCCCACCTCCATCTCTCACCTTGAGTCTTTGGTCACAAGCCAAAGGTAGATATAAAAGAACTGTCCCAAGGTTAACCCCATGTCTTATAAATCCGTACTTCAGTTATGACTTGCCTCCATGAGAAGCATCTAGACTTGATTTCAAAATGGTTAGTCATGAAGACTATCCTGGCCCTTGTTTGTTGTTCCAGCAGCTGGTGATCTCTGGTGTACGTGGCATATAATTCAAGTTTTTACTTTCATGCAGAAACTGATGGCTCTCATCGACCAAGCTCTAGGCACAGCAGCTGTGTTTTATCTGCCATGAAACTTGTTTCTGTGTGGGGACTCAAACTGTGATAAAGTTTGCTTTGTTTTTCTATTTTTTTCCCCTTCCTTGAAACAGCTGTTATTGTTGGGTCTTCCGGTGAAGGCTTGTTTTCTGATGGCTGCTGTTGTTTGTGAAGCTCTATTCGCACCTTTCAGCCTGTCAACATTATCCTTGAACTCCTGAAGACAGAACTGGGCATGGCAATGCAGATAGATGCATGATGGTCCCCTGCCCTGTTTACATCAAGCCTTCTTTATACCCAGGCCCTGTTTCTTTTTCCCATTCTTCCCCATGATTCCTGACCATCATCTTGCATCTTCTACGTCTTTTGCTGCTTCCATTTCTTCTCCTGTCTCTCTTACAGAATTCCCTTACCTGCTTTGCTTCCCTTTGCTCAAGGACTGTCCCAGCTTCTGAAGATGTGGGTATTTTCCTCTTCACTGTTTCCCCAGGGCCTAATTTTTATACTTTTTGGGTGGAGGGACTGGCCAGTTCGAAAGCCCCTGAGAAAGTACTGAGAGACTACTAAGATGGGTTTGCTTTAAGACTAGCTTTGGAGGAAATAACGATCCCGAATCACGAGGCTTTCCAGCCTAGGGAATTTAATACGTACATAGTGCCCTCCCTTTCTTTTCAGCCCCTTGGTATTTAGAAATAAAAAACCTGCCTTTTTGCTCTTTGAGGTGGCTGTCGAAACAAAGCATTTGTGGGGAAAGTAATCCTTTCAGTCACCTGGGAGAAAAACAGTGGGAAAAAATCACTAGCGTTGATTCATGAAACCTGGTATTATTAAAAACCTTGATGGACAGACTGAGTGCATTAGATTTATTCAGACTCCAACAGTAAGGACCCACTTGCTTGAAGTCTTTTATAACTTGCAGGGCGTGAAATAAGTCATGGAAGCTGTTGATTTTTCAATTCACAAAGGAATGCTGGAAGATGCTTGAGGAAAGCGAGTGCTTTCTTCCTGCCTTCATTTTAGCCGTCTGCCTGTTCTGGGGAAAAATGCTGCTCCTCTTTGAGAGGTCACTCATATTCAAATAACAATGTGTGGAAACAGAAAACTCTTTCAGAGCAGGTGTCCAGAGATGCAATAAAAGATAGCTGCTTGTATCTCATTAGATTTCTGTAATGACAGGTATAGTGAGCGAGTCTCTGGTTGCCAGTAGGAGAAAGCAGTACTGGCCCAATAAATGCAATATCTGTAACAGTATTAGATAAATACTGTTACAGATACAATGATATTGTTACAGCTCCAGTGATCGAGCTGAACAATAAAGAAGAGGCCCACTGGGAGCGACTGAAGCATCATCTTTCTCACAAACTGAAAGCTCTTTTCTGCTGCATGGAGAAAAAGAAGAAATAACTAAAAACTTTAGTATGGGACACATGTGAGGCATTAGGAAAAATTAAAAGGTCAGATGGTGTACTGTTTGCATTGAGGTTAGAGCCTCGCGTCTCAGCTGACAGAAATGAGGTCAGTTTTATTGTTTTATGTTTTCTTTCTCTTTCAAAGAAAGGAAGGGATCTGTCAGTCTGGCATAGGAATAAAAACCCACACTTGTTCCTTGAAGTCTCAAATTGTTTGGAACAGACTGTATTTTGTGAAAAGCTCCTGGAGCATATGTACGTTCGTGGTTATAATTTTTCCTTATGTAGCTTTTTGCTTTGATGCTTGAAGAATACATCAGTCCTAGAGGTGGGACGTTACTGCCATTGGAAATGTCACAGGTGAGGAGACAAGTGGCAAAATATTGTTTGGCTGAACAAAAGTGTGCAATGTGTTTTTGCCCCATAATACTTCTCTGTCCTGTTAAAGGGACTTGGTAATACGGTTCTTCAAAGCTGGAGCTGGCCTGTACCTTTTATTATGGGTTTAATTTAACTGATCTGTGACTTAGCTGGAGGGGCAGGAGGATGCTGATCAAATCTTTGTAAGCAATAAAAACCAATTAGAGAACAGGGCATATTTATCAGACATTTTACAGGCAAGAATACCTGGAAGCTTTATCTTGTGTGATGAATAAAGAATTCGGCTTGTGCAGGTTTCTTTTAGTAGTGGTGGCAAATTTTCATGTGAAGTATTGATAATGTATTTTAGATAAGGGCTTGTTCTGTGTAAATACTTCTGTGCAGGCAAGGATTTGCATAAAATTTTTCGTTAGAGTAAAATAATCCAGAACACATACACCTGATGGCTTCAGCCTACCCCTCTTTGAATCAACGCACTGGCATGGCAGCTTGTTCTTGCAAGATTAGCAAGCTATAGGCTCTTCACTTACCTGCTGTTTGGTCTATCAGTGCTCTGGGATCCACTCTCCAGGAAGCTTTTCCAAGGACAGCAGATTATTGCAACTGTGAGCCCAGATCCTGGTTCCTGTGATTCTTCTGTCCTTTGCATTTCCCGTTTTGGAGTTGCTGTCAGGCAGCGAAGCAGAGCCATTGCTTGGTGGCACAATTCAGAGTCATGAAGTTATTTAAGCTGCAGCACACATCTGCATGATCACACAGCTTGCTCGCTCTGCCTGTTCAGTGCTGTGGCTTCCCAGCTGATCTGGGTGGAGGAAGAAATGAAACTGCTGCTTTTGGATGCCCTTATCTGCAGCAGCCTCTCCTGGAGAGGTATTTGGATATGGAAATGAGCGTGGCCTGATAGGAAGAGATAGCTGCACAGGGCAAGGGCGGCTGCTGGTGGGAGCACAGCTGCCTTGTGCTGGAGGTCATCTTGGCAGAGCTGCTGCTGGTCCGGGGCAGCTTGGCACAGGAGCACGTGGATGTGAGAGTTCTCCTCTGCTTTGCTTTCTCTGCAGCCATCACTGCCTGGGAAATTGCTGTCTCGTGCTGCTCCTATGTACTTACGTCTGTGTCTTGCTAGTATTGTGCCCGCTGTTGGTGAGAAGAGCCACGTGGCAGTATGCTGAAAGGCAGCACTGGCTCCCAGAGTGTCTTAGGGTCACCGATGAAGCCATCAGTTTGGAGCCATCCGTCTCCCAAACGAGCCTCTCCGTGTCTCAACAGAGAAATGGCACTTGATATGTCTTGGAAATCAGCTAACTGGCAGAGACTGGTGGTGTCAGGATCCTTAAACTCATTCCAGTATCTTTGTCAATGAGAAAAGAACTTGTTTTGTAAGGGTTGTTTTTTCCTACAGGTGCTGTGGGTGGTGACTTGCGTGCCGTTCCCTTGACCTCAGTGTTTCATGAGCAGTGTTTGTTGGTTTTGGTTTTAAGGTGAATGGCAGCCTGGAGGACTGTAGGGAAAGCACCTCATGGCAAGGCTTGATGCTGCAGTCTTGCTGCTTTTCAGTTGCTTGAGATTGTCTTAGGGGAGGGGAGGAAAGGAGGAGGTGAAAACCTTGCATAGCAGAAGAGGTGCAGTAACCTCTGCAACGATTGAAGAGGCAGGAGTTGAGCTGTGTAGGGTTCCTATGGGGAGCTCTGCTGTGCTGTTTTGGTCCAAGGGCTTTTTAAGGTTTTTATAAAAACAACTTAATAAAAAACACTTTAAGTATTTATTTTGCCTATGACCATACGAAAGTTACAGAGTGAAGCTAACAGTGCAGCCTTTAGGCCAGTGGACTATAAGTTGCTGCAAAAAATATTCTCAAACTAGCGCAGGTTTCATGAAATACAGCTGTAAAAATGTCATAAGCTCAATGCTTTTGGATGCACCACTGATACTATCCTTGAAAGATTTTTTAATGGATTTTCCTTTATCTTTGCCGTGTTTTGTGTCTCATTGCTCCTTGCATGTACAGTATCATAAGCCTTGGGTTTTGCTGTTCCAGCACATTGGGGTTGGAAGGGAAGTGCCTGTGGCTGGATTTCTAAGGGAATGCGTTTGTTCCTTATGGGCTGTAGGATGTGCTTGGTTGGGGCTGACAATTACAGCCAAGAAAACTGCACCAAAATGTTTTTAATGTGATGGTCTGCTCCTGCATCAAATTCAGCAGCTGTTTCATAATATTGGTATCTTCTGCAGCGCTGTCCTCTGCCAATTCTCTCTGCTTTCCCTAAGGAGAGTGTACACTGGTGAGCTGATTCATCAGCCCAGTGATTGGAGCTGTGTTCAAATCAGTTCTTTCCCCAGGCCTCAGAGCGTTGTCCAAACATAAACAGGAGTGCATGGTGCAAAAGTTTTAGTCTATAGCTCTGGTCAGGATTTTCCCTCAGCATTTATGAGGGCCCTGTTATCCTCATTGGAGATAGAACATTTCTGTCCCCTCTTTCAAGCAGCTTGCCAGATCTGCCTAGTCCATTCCCTGAATTTACATTTTGATTCCCTTCTCTCCCTTTTTTTCTTCTCTCTTTGGGGAGCCAATACCAAGGTCCACCAGAGGATTTACCTCTAGGTGGGGATAAGTTGTGTGTGTGAGAGAGACCTGGTATCTCAGATTTTAGTGGCTGATAATGGTTTTGGTTGGGATTGTCAGGGTGAGCATCTAGTGCGGGAACAGGGAAAGCACAGAAATAGAACAAGTAATTACTGAAAAATTCTACCTGTCTCTAGAAATAATGTTAAAGATCGGTGTAATTTTTTTGGTGAATATGGAGCGGTCAGCTTTGCTTGGCCTTCTGGCCTTTCTTTTAGCAGCGTGGGTCTGGCAGTAGAGTATTGCCTCAAGTAACAGTGGCAGCATTGCTTGGCCGGGTGCATGCAAAAGTAAAGCCATACCCTTGCATTAAACTCTCTGTATAACCTGCAAATCAGCACAAAGTCCAGCAAAGAACAAATAAATAGGGGGAAAAGGGGGGAAAATAGGCTTCTACAGCAGTTTACCCTGAGCCCATGAGATCAGAGAGGGCTTCAGATTCTGAGAGGCTGATTAATACTTGCTCAGTGTTCGATGACCTCTGGCTTTTTGAATGTAATGTTTGGAGGATGAAGTGGAAAATATGCCCATGTGAAAATGTTCAAATTCAGGATATTGCTCAAACTGGAAGTCGAAAGGACTGTGTAGTTTGCTTTTCTGCCCTTATCGGTTGTTCAAATACACCTCCTAGTCTCTGACTTCTCTAGTAGTTGTAGTGACTATAACTATAAAAACAAACATACACCTTGTGGGGAAAGGAGGATTGAAAAGGCACCTTTCCAGCAGGCACCTCAAAAGTTTATTAAGACAACCAAGCCCAAAAGAACAGAACTGTACATAGTACTCACAGTGCCTTTTTAGCAGAAAAAAAACCCTCTTCCCAACAGTGTGGTGCTGGGCTTTGGCCTGGGTTTTCGAGCTGCTGTCTGTGGATTCTTCTGCACAGGGAGACAATCTCTTTGCCAGAGGAGTTGTGGCCAACTGTATCTGCATTGGTCAACCGTGCAGTGCAGCAGGAGCAGGCCAGTAGATCAAGCTTCAGTTTTATGGGGTTTGTCTCCTTAGTTTTCTTTGCATTCGGGTTAGCCTGCTCCCCAGGCTCACGGCCCTCCCTGTGCGTGTGCTGCAGAGGTCTCTGAAGAAAAACTGACCCACTAACCTCTGCTCCTTGGACTGTTCCTCCAGGAAGTGTCAAATTGTCATCTGCCCTCATTCACAGGAAAGGTGCTAGCACATCATTTCCTTGCCACTAGTGCCTGTGTAAGCCTCTTGTGGGATCAAAGTTAATTTCTGTTCCTGCTCACTTGAGTCACCCATTCAGCCTGCTGCCTTAATCTCTTCTTGACTCTGAGATCGGTGTTTTTCACCACCAGCTACCTAAGGAGCACGACCAAATGACCAAACTCTCCCCCTGCAGGACATTCTGTAGTTTGGGGAACAAAGCAAAAGTACTAACTTTTCTCAGAAGTTTTGTCGCTGCTTTGTCTCTGGCCCTGGTGGGCAGGTTTGGTCTAGCAGGATGCTGCTGCCCTCAAGGCATGAAACGATCAGCAGTGGGCACAGAGCCTTTGAGTATGGAAGGTCAAGGCTTTCTGCCATGAGATGGCACCGCACCTCTCCTGTCACCAAATGAAACATTAGCAGCCCAGACCTTGCGCAAAAGAGGGACTGTCATCTGTAAAATAGCATGACCTTCAGTTCCTACTACCAGTGGTGAGCTGATGTGGGGTGAGCGGGTCCGGTCTGGGTGTAGTCCAAGGCTGTCTTCCAAACCTTTTAGCTTAGCACAGTGATGTGGGTGGTGTCAACAAGATAACCTGGGCCTTTGCTCTCCGTGGATCGCCAGGCAGCGTGCGTGTTGATTCCAACCCGCTGCCTGGCTCAGAGCCACCACTAGGTAAGCAGCAGGGGAGCCCCTTGGCAGTCCTGCAGGCCTCAGACCATGGAACAGGATTTCCGGGCCGTGGCCTCGTATCTTGCCTTGTTGAGGTAGAACATGTTTCCTGGTCCTACTCCTGCAAAAAGTGCCTACTTCCAATTTCCTCTGAATCACAGGTGGCTGCTGTGCCATCGTGGCACTGAGAAAGTGGGTGAGTCTTTTCTCAGGCCCTTTCATCCTCTTCCTGCAACTCCTTCCATGCTGAGCTTCCAGGGACCCTGGGAGACGTCTGCAGGAGCATCATCACTGGGGAAGCATCAGGAGTTGGACTGGAGCACTGCTGCTCACCCTTGATCACCAAATGTAGTGAATGGTTTTCAAGTTTTCACACCTCTTGAAATATGAAAGAGGGAGCAGAGTGAAGGGAAGTGTGTTACTGTGCTTGACCACTACAGGACCCACTCCTTGCCTTACATTCCAAAGAATTGGAAACAGCCCAAATTACAGTCACCGTCAGCCACAGATGAAATTGAAAGCACTGCTGTGTGTAGTGCCTCTGCCCCATTATCAGCACATACCCCGCTCTGATGGGAAGGTAGGTGGCCAAATGTGAGGGTCCTTGTGGGAAGCCCTGGAAGAGCTGTGTTAGCAGAACATGCAGTGTGCTTGGTCACCAGGACTGAGCAAGGCTTCTGTGCAGGGCAAGGAGTGGACTGATGCTTTCTGGTTTAGCTGCTTGCTATGCCATGAGCAACAACAATCTTTTGCCCTTGTGGAATTGCTTTTAAAGGCATGACAGCCTTCCCAGTCAGACTGCTGATGTTTGTTTTGACTCTTAGCAGATGCAAGATCAGTGCACTGTAATTCTGTTTGAACTCTTGTGCACACATCCTTCTTCCCTAGCAATGGGTATAGAAAAACAATGCACTCATCTGGGTTGGAATCAGAGATGTTAATGCAGGGGGTTGTTGATGCTGGCCATGGGGGAGAAAGGACAAAAGTTGTTGTCTGTTGCCGGCATGTTGATTTTTCCCTGTAGAAGTTACCTGCAGGGTCTGGGAAGGGGAAGCATAGTGATGACAGGCTGTGCTGTTTTTACAGAATCTCCTGCGTGCTGACCCTGGCCCCAGTGCAGGCACATCCCTTTGTTTGGAGGTTGAGTTGATGATGTGCCCAAAGATCTGTTTGAAAATGTCTGTAGCAAGGGTATGCCTGACATGTTACCCCCATGGCCTTTAAGAAGGCAACCTTCATCCCCTTGATCTGTGCCACTGTTTACCAGACCCTTTGCACTCCCAAATCAGCAATCTTGCTCCTTGGTTAGTTGGCCACCTCTTGGCACTGGAGGTGCCTTGGCCCCCTTTCAGCATAGCACGATGAGCAGTGCTGTTTCCATGTGACTCCAGGTGTCACCTTCCTGGGTCTTCTGTGAAGATGAAGGGGTTGATTTTGCCGTAGGAAAGGACGTTTGGAAAGAGCACATACAAAATAAAACTAAGTGGCAGCATTCAGCAGTGGTGAAGAATGCTAGAGAAGAGGGAGGGCAGGTGTTGAGGAAAGAGAAATGGTACTGAGGCAAGAGAGGCCTCGGTGAAAGATGAAGTGGTTTATGAAGAGTTGAGAGCTGGCAGTTAAAGTTGAACACAAAAGTACCCTACGTAGAAAAGTGCAAAGGGCACACCAAAGCCCTTTGTTTATCAGCAGGTACTTCCAGGTATTGCATAAGGCTGTCAGAGTTTCCTGCCGACTGCTTGGGAGACACTGGAGGACTTTGGGGAGGTGCGGCCTGCCCGTTGCATTGGATGCCTCTGTCACCAGTGGGCTCTGGGGTGATGCTCAGTGGATCTTCAGATTTGGTTTCATCCTAAGGGAGTCTGTTATGTGCGCACCAAAATGATTCTGTGACCAAAGTCAGTGTGCCATAAGCAGCAGTTAAGAGGTACTCCCTTCAAAGCAGAGCAGTGCAGTGGATTAATGTACAGTTTTAGGTCACCTGAGTCTGTGGCTTCCTCAGTGCCTTTGCTGGCTATGGCTAGGTCTCAGTGATGGTCTTGCTGGGCTTTCCTTGCTGCTTTTTCCAGCTTGTCATACTAGGGGCAGGTGCTGGAGGTCTTGTTGCAGTCTTAAGTCTTCTGAAAGAAGCTATTTTTGTAGCCCATGTGCTGGAGACGATTCTTGGGACTGCAGCACTGCTATCCTGGAAGTGACCCCCACCCAGTTCTTTGGATGTGTCCTTGTGAGTCCGTGTCCCTGGCTCTTGTTAAGGAATCAGCTCGTATCTTTAGGGTGTCTGCAGGGCTCTGCTTGGAGAGGCACGTTGGAGGGCTCTAGTGCTGAGAAGGGTACGTGAGAGACTCTGTGTCTGTAATTACAAATGGGTTATACCTAGCTGCATGTTACTGCCTGTCAGTGGTTATACAGGTGGTTTCACAGGTTATATGTGGTCATTTTGGCACCAGAGTACTAACAAAAGCCACAAAACAGCTTAATGTGGACATTAAATAATATAGCAGAAGGGAAGAGTGCTAAATGTGAGAGAGAAGAAGGAAAAAAAAAAACTTACTCAAAATGCATGTTTCTGAACAAACTTTTCTTGCCATGCTTACTCTGGAATTGAATCCATTTTGAAAAGGGGATTATTCAGTTCACAAAAGGTAGACGAATTGTATGGGAAAGAATTGCAACGTGCGCTCAGTGGGTTCTAATCCAGGAAATAGGAATAAATTTGTTATCCCTTCTTCCACTGCTGTACTCCTCAGCAAACCCAAACTTTGTGTTGATTATGGGACATGGGTTTGGGTTGGTTGTGGTTTGTTGTTTTTTTCTTTGTTTCTACAATCTTGGATGCTTCTGTTGCCTTGTTTTGGGGTACTTTACAATGATAAACTGTTCTTTGATAGTAAAAGAGAAACTGGCAATAGTAAGAGAATTTCCTTTTTTTTCCTTTTTTTTTGGATGAATTTTATATGGTTAAGAGGAGAGGATTCTTGAATTAGACCTGGCTATTTCTTTTTTGTTTTCTCCAAGAGACTAAAAATTAAACCACAGCTGAATGGGAAACATTTTAAGCATTGGAGGAGGGGGGAAAAAAAAGGCAGTTAAAACTGGGTAGTACAGTTAGGTGGGTTTGTTCAGTTAAAAACCTTCAGAGCAGCTTGTTTTAAAATTGTGTAAATTTAAACTGAAGTCTTGCTGGCTTCCATAGTGCAATAGTGATGCAGTGCAAGGTCTTCGAAGGCAAATATTCAAGGGTCAGTCTGCTGTTGATGTAATGAGACACATATACTTGTAAAGTCCTATACTGTAGAAGTATGGATTTTTGAAACCTTGTGGCAAGGTGCAAACTGCAGTGATTTGCACTGCATCAATTCAGTAATAACCTGACTCTGACTGAACTTATTCATTTGTTATCAGTGTGTGCAGTGAGACATTTCTGGATCAGTTTCATGCTATGGAGTCCCTTACTGTCTTTTGTTTATTTTGGGATTAGAGAGCTGGAGATACATAGGTATATAGTTGGAAAAAAAACTTGGAGGGTATGGCTGAGTGATGAGATAAGTATGCCACTTGTAGCTAGGGGTTATCTGGAAAGAAGACTGTGTCCTTCAAGGTCAGAGAAGAGAGAAGTCTGAAGTTTATATACAGGGGTAAGTATTTTATCATGGTCTTTCCCCTAACACCCAAAGTTTTCCTGTTACGATATGTTAAGAGATCTAGCATAAGTCAAACTTCTGAAATAACTGGCTGGGTAACAGCTACCTTTCTAGAGCAGGAAATTGAAATGCTATTAGCCTCAAAATATATTAACTGATTTTTTGATGATATAAGACCCTGTCTTCATTTTTCTCTTTTAATGAAAGCTTACTACAACTAGGAATAGCTTCCCTGACACCGTCTGCTTTTTCTGTCTATCAGAAGTATCTCTTTCCAACACAAATAACCCACGCCTTTGATAATCTGTATCCTGCCCTTGAAAACAAATTTTAGCTAATTTGCATAAGAGCAGAGGCATGATGATATTGGGGTAGAATAAACACTTTGGAGGTAATGGGACCTGAGTCTTGTGGGCAAGAAAGTGACAACTATAAGGAAACAGAAAAAGAAAGAGAGAAGTAATCTTTTATTGCTTGAATATTGCCCAAGATGCTGCTCTCGCTGCTGACTTGAGGTTTTGATGAAGTATGGTGTGTCCCAGAGTTGGAGGTGGTGCTTTCATTTTGCTTTTAATAGCTATCCCAGAAGGTTTGTTGAGATTTTCTGTGGAGGGCAGGCTCATGGCTTACACCATTCAAAATACTTCAAGTTAGCAGTTCTTAAGCACAAGACTAAGGTGTTGCACCAAAAGAGAATGACAAAAGGATTAGGCTCAGGAGTTTTATGTTTGTTTTTTTAAGCACCTCTTTGTAACTGAGAAAATGTTATTCTGTGTATACTCGTAACCCTGAGGCAAGTATGGTTGAATGGGTGGTGTGACATGCATGTTGCAGTGCTCATCAAGCTAAGATTCATAAAGCAGGCTTTCCAGTAGAATGTTTCCTGGTAGTGCTTCATCAGTGCTTTTTTTTTCTCTTTTTCTCTCCAGTGAGAGACAAAGGAGTAAATATAGAACAACTCAGGTGCTAAAAATATCCACATGCATTGACGTCTGCTTTTTTTTTTTTTTTTTCTTTAAAAGAGACCTTTTGGCTATTTAACAAGATGCTTCGTATCTGCTCAGAATCATTTTGGCTGCAGTGATTTTTGAGGGAGAGACAAGTCAGCTGATCTTAGAGAATGGTTTATCTTGGTTTGATTTAAGATTGCAATGTGGGAATAGACCAGATGCTGAAGAAGAGACTTGGTGTGGGTAACGGCACGAGAAGTTAGTTTTATTACTGTAGCTGTAGAATATGGGCATTTATAATCTCAGAGATTAGAAGACTGCTCAGCTCTTGTGTTTATGGAAAAAAGATACTAAATATCTCAAACACTGAGATACGTAATAGATCTCACTGAAAAGATGGTCCCTTGATAGGAAAGCTGCTTGTACTGAATAGCTTCAGATACGGTCTGAATTCTGGCCTCCTTTTAAGTGTGAGATGAGGGGATGAATAATCTTCCAAAAGATCTCTAATCTTAGAAGCTGAGATTTTCCAGAGCAGGAGAATGATATACTTGAAATGGATTTTGAAGTAATTCTCAGTTTGCAGATCTGCTGCAGACACGATTCCTTTCACATAGTTTGCCTCTGAGTACATTTTGAATAGCCTTTAAAGGTCTGTGTTCTGAGAACAAACTGGTGAATCAATTAATGTATTTAAATTAGTTGAAGGTTAGACTATTGCTTCAGCGTCCTGCCAGGTAGGACTTCAGAATTTATTAATTCAGCCTCACATTCCTTTATTTACAAACGGCGCATACATTTCAGTGTCCAGAAGCATTGAGATTAGCCAGAGCAGTTGCATGCTGCTGCTACTGCTGCTGCCAGAGGGGCTGTGCGCGGGATGATGCTCAGGGAGGAAGGGTCGAGGCTTTTTGGCATCTTGCAGGTGTGTAACAGCTGCTAGCTTTCAGCACAGGGAGTCAGAGGGGGCCCAGGAGGTGTCGGCCCTCCTTCCTGACAGATGTTAGCCTGGCCTGCTTGTAAAGGCTTCTGGCAATTGCTCCCCTCCCACCTCCCCATACGTGATGTGGTTGTGCATCACCATCTTTCCTGTATGAAAATAAGGTTCTTTAAAGCCAGCCTGGCATGGCTGTGGGGAGCAGGCCATTCCTGCAGCCCCCTGGGTGTTTCAAACCGTGACCACGTCCTGGCCATTGCCATCCCTTCGCTGCCGTGCCACTGCCTCCCCATTGCCGCTGCTGCTGCTGCCGCTTCTCCCTTTCCAACTTAACAGCAGGTCAGATGTAAATCACGGTTTAGGCGTTAAAAATAGCTGGCACCTGCTCCAGCCACGCTCACCCGGGGTGAGCCGGGGCCCTGCTGCTGCCTGTGCCAGCCACGGGGCTGGCGTGAGCGGCGGGAGGGCTGCGGTGAGGCCTTCTCCACCTGCCGCAGGTGGGGCAGCCCCGGCCCCGCAGAGGGCTCTGCGTCAGCTGCTGGGGGGTTCATCGGCTGCACTCGTGGGTGGCTAATAAAATACCTGTTTTGTATCTTTGCAGCTGTGTTCTCTTCTATTTGGGTTATTTTCCTCTGTTTTTACTAATAATAAAAAAAAAAAGTTTACTCTTTTGCTGTGTTTGGCCAAGTCCAAAGTCCAAGCTAGGACAGCGTAAAGATAATGCATCCTGTTAGAAATTACCTTGTTATTTTAGATTGTAATTAGCCCAAGCTCCATCCACCTTCTGGAAATCTTATATATGTATTTATGATTAATTAGAAATACTATAAAGATAGCAATAAAAAACTTCCCATGGGTAAACAAGGTGGGGGGGTGGAGGGAAGATACTAGTTCAAAGGCCAAGGGCACCAATTTTTCTGGAGCAGGTAACACCAGGCTGTGGCATTTAGCTCTGTTGAAGACGTGCATTTGAAAAAGAAAAACAAAGTCTTATTGGCCACTTCTGCTTGGAAAGGAATATGTGGAACGTGTCTGATTTCCTGAGATCCTGAGGAGCTGATGCGTGCAAAATTATCATCTCCTTCACTGAAATAACTTCACCCGTAACAGAGAAGAACACTTTTCTCAGAATACAGGTGTATTTAATTTTACTTTCCTGGTCTGTGCTATTGAATGAGACATGACAGCTAATGCGGCTAGTTTCACCATTGCCCATTCAGATCTTATCTGCAGAAGTTCAAAATCTTAAAGCTCTCTTTAAAAGGCTTTTACTTTCTTAATGCAGAACATGAAGGCTTTTGGGCAGGGAATAAATGTCTATTTAGGTCTGCAAGTGCTTTAGGATACATTTTATTTCTAGAACTTGCTCTTCATGTTCATTAAAGTTCTTAAGTAGGTTACTGTTCTATATCCTTTTAATTTCACTTGTGTTTGAGTTATGAATAAACAGAAATACATGTAATTAGTTTAGTCAGGAGGAGCAAAAGAACTACAGCGGAGTAGGAGGATCCATCAGCTACAAAATAGCTGCCATGCGGGTTCGTGCCCAGTGCTGGGATGTGGCTCTCTTGCCAGCAGGTTGCTGGTGCTAGCGCTGACAGTCATGGGTGCTTTGCAGATGCTTGGAAGCTTGTAGCATCCCCAGAGTCAAGGCAGAGCATCAGGTGGACAACAGTGAGGCAGGTGAGGAACAGTATTTGAGAATATTTTTAGCCAGGCCTGCTTGACTCATGACCCTGGTGGCAGTCCCTAGTTAAAAGGTGCTTAGTGTGGAGAGGGAAGAGGCATCTGTAGGTGATCTCAAGGAGATGTTGTTTGTCTGCATAAGGGTCTTGGGAGGCTACAGTCTTGGGATCCACTACGTGGCTGGTCTCTGAGTCACTTGGCCTTGCTGTGCCTGTTTTTTGTCCTTCACAGATGGGGAAAACAGACTTCCCTGCACCACAAAAGGGCGACAGAGCTCTCTGTGTCAGCACTGGGGTGAGGAATACTTCGGGGACGTGAGCTACAGGGGGTCCCTTGTGGCACAGGCACGGGTGGGACCAGCTGGCACCCCATGCGGCCTGCCTGCCTCTCCAGAATCCACTGGTCCATCCCACCACGAAGAGGGCAGCCTCTCTGGTTTTCTTAGTGGAAGGCCTCTCTGAATGGATATGGCACTGTCCTTTACGCTAGCCTCAGTGCTGGCACAGAGGGAGGCTGTGTGGCAGGTGGGACTGAGAGCAGGGTCCGGCCCGAGAGGCCAGCTGGCCTCAGGGTGCGTGGTGCACGCAGAGGTGGCAGGGAGTTTTAATCCCGATATAAATAATACTTTGTATGCAGGCTTTCTTTTTAGAACTGCTACAAGCTGGAAGCCTGTAAAGATAATTCTGTCAAATACTAACTGGAAATCTCAAATCCCATAAGGTAATTCCTTAAGATTAAAGTTAATAGTGAATTCGTAAGAAAATGGTTAATTTGGAGTACCTGGAAAGTCTGCTTGTGCAAGGTCAGAGCAGAAAAATTAGCAATCAATTTCTTCTCATTAGTGACTCATTATGAAGAATTGTGTTTTGAGATTTATTCTTTTTCCCCAGATTGAAGGCCATTAAAAGACCTACAGCTCTGAAAGCTATCTATAAATAACTGTACACCAAAGTAAACTTCAGAGTACTGGGAGAAAATCTTGTGCAGCCTCATCAGCACACTGGACATTTAACTCTGAATGTAGTGCTGGGACTCTTGGTCCCTGTGTTTGGGACAGGGTATGAAATGAAGGCAGAAATCCACCTATGTAGGCCTTTAATCAGGGTAAACTCCAACATAATTTTCCAGCTGCTATATATTTGTTTTTCAATAAATAAGAGTCATGACAAGAATGCACGCTCATCAGGGGTTTAAACTAAGACATTTAGTTGTGAACTGGGGCAGCTAAGGTTCAGATGCATGTTCCCGTTATGAAGCAGTAATCCCCAGCAGAAGGCTGCGACATACAAAAGAGGGCAGTAATGTTTTAGCTGTCACAGCTGAAAATGCTGGAGGATGCTTATCTATCAGAGCCCTGGCTCCACAGAATGCTGCAGACAGGATTAGATGTAACTTGTCTTCTGCTGGTACACAAGCTCGCTTGTGGTCGATAAACAGAGAAGTTTGCAGAATTAAGAGGCCATGGATGCATTCATTTGCTTCACTTTGCTTATCTGTTCTCTGTTTTACAGAGAAGCTCAGAACTGAAGGGTTTGGTTGCAGGTTACACTGGAAAATTAAATGCCTTGTTTGCTTCAGAAGTCTAATTTCTGTCTTGAAATGGGAGAGCATCTGTTGTTGGTCCATATAGGTCAGTAGTCTGCCTTACTTATAAAGCATGCCTTGTAGAAGGATTTACAGCCAACACAATGATCGGTATTTTCTCTGTCATCTCATAGTTTCAGTTTCTTTAATGAGTCTAGCTCCTCTCTTCTCAGTCTCCTTAAGCCACCTGTAGCGGCCATGGCAAGATTTACAGTTCAGTTATGCATTGGATGGGCAGAACAACAACACTGCACATGAAGTGTTTTAAACCCCTCGTACCTTTATTGGTATCGCCCTAGTTTGTCTACTATGACTGAAGACCTCTTTCTGAAAGCACTTGCAGGGTCTATCGTTTCCAATTATTGTTAGGGAAGCATTTAGTTTTTAGGTGCTTTCTTTCTAAGATATGATGGTCACAGTAGAAGGAAGGTGACAAGAAGTAATTTGCTGAAGCCCTTCAGTGGATACCTGTATGGTTATTAAGTGCTGCCCTTGTGAGATGATGCTGAAGACGAAGCTGGATGTATTCAGCTCTGAGTCCTGTACGTCCTGAATGTTGGAATGCTAAGAACATTTTCAAAGCAGAGCTATCAAGGTAGCTAATGGAGGTATGTTTTTGGGGGTTGTTATATTGAATTCAGTACAAGGCGCTATGGGAAAGAAACTGCATCAGGATTGAAGTGCGCACATGTATATTTAATTGAAGTTTTTTTTTAAATGGAAAAATGTGTGCACTTGAATGTGACATTTCTTTGCTCAATGTATTGCTTAGATGTGTGTGTTCAGTCTAGGCAGACATCAGAACAGAGATTTGATATATTTGCAGTTTCTTGTCCATGGTTATACTTAAAAAAAAAAAAAGTGGAGAAGATAAGGATCCTGAATTGAAAGACTTATGTTAGGGCTCAAATACTTGTGCAGGCACTAATACAGTAGAAAGTGTCAGACCAAACTTGCTTTCAAATCCTGTTTTCTTGCATAACACTGTCTTGCTTCAATACTGAAACAGAAATTATTCTACCAGTTGCAGTCTTTCATTATTGGAACTTTGACCTCAGCATTATCAGTTTTAGTGAAATGTCTGCATGAGAGAAACCGTACAAATGCAGTGAAAAGGCAAAGATCCCTTTGAAATGCGTGAAGGCAGTGTTCAAGAATCACTTCAAAAGCAGGAAAAGTACTTGTTCCAAGGAGCAGCTTGGCTTGAGCAATGCAATTTGTTGAACTGTAGCATGCTTTGTTGCATCAGTTCTGCAGATTGCTCTAGCGTGGGATATTGGGAAGTAGGACTTAAAACGTTTTTATGCTGAGCTTTTATAATGAGCACTTTATATTACTGTACTTGCATTTCAGAGTTGTAAATAAAATTTCTAAAATCATTATTTTAAATTAGGGGATGTTTTTGCCTTTTTGATGTGTAGGGAATGTTATGTGTAGCCTCCCTCTAAGTCAGCTTTTTTATTCCTGTAACCCGCACACTTGTACCAACTTCCCACCACCAGCACTGAGAACCAGCTGCTTCTGGTGATCGTTCTATAGACCCTTCAACAAGTTTTTGGACAGGACAGCCACAAAAATAGTTGGAGCTGTAAAGAGCAGTAGGTGTTGTATCATAATGGCCTTCTAATGAATGTAACATGGGCCTCTTTAAGCATGTAGGTTCATAGTCATGAAAGCTTCTCCCACAGCTTTGCTGTTCTGGTTAGGTTGCAGCCTAAACTAACTCCTGGCCAGCTGATGGCTGTTTGTTCTGGTATCAGCAGCCTTTCTGGCTTATTCCCCTCCCCAATGTTTACCCCTATTGCTAATGGGGGCAAGTATACCTGCTATAAACCACTTTGTTCAGCTGTGCATGCAGGTCTCCATGCATGCTAGCAGTGTGGAAGCCCTCCTTCAGATTAGCTTGCTCTGGATCCTCCTTGAACACGGGCCACATCTCTTGTACAATAGCTCAGATGGGATTTTAGCAGGGCCTCCTGTGTACTTCCTGTCCTTGCTGGAATTGCTCCTCTGGATACACCCCAGGATTGCAAGTGCATTTTTCACGACTGCATCTCGGTGGTGACTGAGGTGTTTTGTGCTAGGATCAGCTAGCACATCCAGGCCCTTCTGCTTCAGGCACTGGTCATCTTCCAGCATCTGGCTGGGGCTTGCTTGTTTTACGTATGGGGTTGTGCTTTGTATATAAATGTGTCTCCATCCAACTTGCATGGCTCCAGCCTTTGAGATTGCGATGCCTGTTGTATGGCAATTCACATTTGTGTTGAAATTGCTTCCCAACTTTGTCATCAGCTGCTGTCATTTTTTATTTTTATTTTTGTACGTAAGCCATCATTTAGTTAAAATGAACCAAAAGACTGATTTTTTTGGCTTGTGTTTAATGTGTTCATTAGTAACTTTGAGAATGTCTGCAACTTCTTCTTTCCATGCTCTCTGTCACCATCTCTCTTGGGCCTGGTGTCACTCTTCCTTTACTGATCTCCAACTTTGCTTACTTAATGTACCAGCACGTCGAAAAGTATGATTCAGTGCTTTCTGGAGATCCAGAAACCTGAGAATTACTTGCACTTATTTTTAGTATTCTCCATTCAGCAGACCTGTTATGTCCTAGTCTCTCTGTAGCTTCATGTTTTTCTCCGTCAGTCTTTGCTGAAATTCTGTGTGCCCTTGATGCCACACGCTCATGAGTTCTGTAGTCATTTCTATGCACAAAGTCAAACTGCACCATAAAAGCACTGATATTGAAGTCTTAAAATGAATCTACACTTTCCACATTTGGAGGGAATGAGATCTCTTGGTTTGAAAATAGATGAATTTAATTGTGTTGAGCTTTGGTTTCTTGGGCAACTTGCATGAGAAAGAGTTGCAAAAAGTGGCGTATCTCTTTAAAATGCTTGCCTGGTCATCTCTGTTCCTTGTCTCTAACGACAATGGCAAAAGATGGTGGTACCCTTTGCTCCAAAAACCAGCAAATGCATTTTGACAGAAAACTGGCCTTGGGAACGGTGCCAGCCCAGATGGACCGGCAGACAGCGAAGTCATTAACTGCATACAGACCTAAATCCGAGGTAGCCCGTTAGCAGCTTGCTGAATGGCTAGCTAGCATCTGCTAGTGTGGCTTGGTGTCAGCATGATGGGTTGCACAAATTTGTCAGAACTAGGTCAGAAATAAGCAGTTTTTGAATGGCTTGGTATCCAGGGTAAATATATACAATATGATCCTACGTGCCTGGCCTTTATTTCTGCTCCTCCTATGCAGCACCCGCCAATAAACTCAGGTTTAACAAACTTTGATTGGTAGATTTCTGCACAAACCTTGCAGAGCTTGTAAGGCTTGTGAAATTACATAACGCACTTTAAACAAGCCACCTCTGGGTAAAGTACATCTCTAATTACTGAGACTAAATTATGTGGAAAGTGAGCTTGTGTCTGAAGTAAATCTTCAGTTCAGTAAATCTAAAATTAAATAATGATTAGCTTAATTGCTTCAGGATCATAAAAAAACTGCTCTTAATAAAATATAGGGATTAAGTGTGTGTTTTGAGAGTGGATAATTGCTTCTGCTTCATTTTCAAATAAATTCTATCAAGACAGGGTTTTGTAGGTAAAAGAAATACCTTTTGTTATGCTTATTAGTAAAACTAGGAAAAGTAGGCTAGTCCTTAAGTATGCAAGCCCCTTCTCCGTCCTGAATAGGAGCTGCAATTTCACTACTAAATATAAATTGCGAACATTTGCGTTTAATTTCATAGATATGTGTCAATCAGACCTTCTGAAAGCAATAGTAGTTGTTACCTGCGGAGCCGGGTGTAATGTTAGTATATGGGAAGAGCTTTCCGTTTTTTTTTTCTTACTTTTTTTCTTATCTTTTTCCTCAAAGAAAAGAGAAAGATGGGTAATCTATAGAGAGCAGTTGAGTTAAAGAATTTGTGACCAGGGTTAGCAGCTCTGTGTTGTTTGCATTGTATTTTGCTTTTAAACAAAGTATTTTTACCTTCATTCATTGAAGAATGTCTTTTTTGCTTATAGGCAAATGAGAAAGCAAATCTCTTGAAACATAAGCAGTGGTACTTCCCTGGAGGGAGGAGATGGGAATTCTCCTGTTACTCTGAGAATTGCCAGGTGCCAGAAGTGGTCCACAGTGGTGGTGGTAAGAAAGAAATCTTCCCCCACATTTCTGTATTTGCATTTTGTCTGTAGCAATAAGATGCTTTTAGAAAAAAAAAAAAAAAAAAAAAAAAAAAGAGTGCAAATCCTGTTCTTTTCATAGATCTGTATGAATTGCCAGGAGAGGCATCAAACGTCTCCCACTCTTGGTATTTAATTTAGGGATGAAACCTGCGCTTCAGCTTGGTGCTTGCTGTAGTGTTCGCTCATGCGCTTTCTTGAATGCTCTATCTGTTGGTAGTAATTGCAGCAAAGAATTAACCACAAGTAATCCTCTAGAGGACTCTATAAATGCTAAATTTTCTCCTCCCTTCACCCCCCTCCCCCCCCCCCAAAAGTGTAAAAGGGGAACTGTGGTCTTACAGTGATTTGAAGTGCTTCTTATAAAGTTCTTAGAAATCTTTTGACTGCTGATTCTAGGGTCATCTTAGACTGGGCTGCCTTTAATCCAAACATTCTTAAATTTTATCTGGTAACAACATATAACAATGTTAAGTTACAGCAACAGAATTCTTATTTGTAACCTTTTTTGCGGTCTCTCATGCATAAAAGGTGACAACAGAAGTTGAAGGCTGATGAGACCCCACTGACACAGCAATAGGACAGTTTTTCAGGGTAAGATTTTAAAAGCCTGGAGTGTCTAGTGTCAGATGTTGACATTTTAATGATGATCTCTGTGGTACCCTTCCCTCTTTGTGGGCTATTAATAGCTTCTTTATAGGAAAGTAATTTACTCCTGGTGATTTTGCATACACATGCAGTGTTGCTTAGTATTTTATAATGTTTCAAGGTCTATTATAGGATGAGCCTTCTCCCACAGAACTTTAATCTTTGTTAGATTTTTTTCAAAGCTCAGATTCACAAAGCAATACCTACTGGATCATCCACAGACTGTTCAGGGCATGTTTTGTGACTCCATGCAAAGGTATGCCCCATTTGAAGTTGCATTTTTTCCTTCTATGAAAAAATGCTAAAGCATTCATCATAGGTTATATTGGGTGGGCAAATAACCACTCCTGCAAGCGCCAGGTATTCTTGGACCAAATTTTACACACACATTAGTTATTACACCTGAATCTGGTTAATACTGATCATCTGCAGCTTTGGTAGGTGAAGGGACGCAGATGAACATAGCCTTGTTACAGTGTGGTGGTTACCAGCTACTTTCAGAGCTGGTTCTGCAGAATGCTTTTCACCGAGCTCGTTGCCATTGGTGTAAAAGCAATACCCCAGTGATGTGTGAAAGCCTATTTTTTGTGGATTTGCTGTTTTATAGCTTATTTTTTTTCAGTTTATACAGCCCCAATTTTTGCCTTTCTTCTTTTTGTGTGAGGCCTGAAAAGCCATAGATGCAAGTGTTACTGAGAAGCAAAAATATGTTGGTGGGGGACAGGATTGTACGAATTGTGCATGGCTGTTGAATTTTCAGTTCTGCTTCTGTTTGGAGAAGAGAGGACTTGGGCTTCAGGTACCCAGCCCTGTGGGCTGCAAAGCCCGGTGCCTGTGCCCTTTGTGTGGCGCATGCCTGAGCCTTTATCTCTGGTCAATAGAGCTGGCGAGGAGGAATCGTCTGGAAATGAAATGTCCTGAATGAGGTGGATGGCCACGCTGGAAGCTGATGGGTAGAATAATCCCATGAATAATTCCTTCACCTTCGTGATTGTTTAGATAAATCCAGAGCGGGTCGATAGATATTAATATGGATTAGAGAAATTTTACTGAGAGCTTTTCACTGTCCCAGTGGACACTTCTTATGCAGAACAAATCTCCATTTCATGAACCGAAGCAGAAACGGTACCAGCAGGCACGCGCTCGAAGAGGTAAGGGACTGACTTATGGGGAGACTGAATTATGATAGCGTTTCTCGTAATGGCTGTCCCCTCTTGTTGAGGCTTGCGCATAGGCAGAGGCCCTGTGGGTACCATCTGCTGTTTTTGTCCTTACTGCACGTCTTCGTGGGGAGATTCCTCTTTCTCAGGCTTGCCGGCATGACAATTTTGTAACAATTATTGGAAGAGTCATTTTTAATATAAATTTAGTTGGGGGTCACAGGAAAAAAATTGTTTGCAAAGACAAAGATTCAGCAGGCTACAACAAGAAGCAGCTCACAAAAGCAGTAATGACAATCGCAATTTCAAGAGTTTCTTTTAGGAACAAGGAGAAACGTAGAGTACATTGGAAAACTGATTACGTCCTCTGTTTTCATATTTAATTTACCAGCGTAACAGGCAACTTCTAAGCCTATAAAACAGAGGCCTCTTCGCTGTCAGACTGATACTCTAAAACACTGCTACCAAAGACATGTTCCCTGCTGTTAGTCTGGTGTGGGTTGATTTTAAAGCCGAGAGTCTACTTTGCACAACACACAAATGTAACATTCTCTCCTATCTGTTTTTAATAGTGCTCTGAGCTGTGATACTGAAAATAAGAAAGGACTAGTGTTCTTTGCTAGTGCAGAAGCACTTGAGAAGTTTTGTTTGTTTTATATGTGAATTATAGCATGGAGCATTCTTCTGCCAGGTGGGAAGTATAGCCCTGAACTCTTTCAGGATGGGGAGAATACTGCTTTGATCTCCTTTCACTTGGGTATGTCTACTCTAACTATTGAGCCTATGTATAGCAGGGGGCAACGAAAGGTTGGCTGTCCTTGTGATTTTTCATCTGGAAGAAGCAAGCGTACTGACTGTTTTGTGAAGCACTCAGTCCTCGTGATCTTTGAAGAGAGTGGGACTACACCACTCCAAGTTTTGATCCTCAGGAGGCTGAGGGAAAGAGCAGCACTGTCAGAAGATACTGGCTGTGCTTGGGAACAGGACCCAACACTGTTCAGTCCTGCCAGGGTGGTCAAGGACCAGTCCGAGCACAGGAGATTCTGTGGAAATCAAAGGCCCATAAACCAAGTCTCTAGACCCTGGGCAAGAGAGTTTGGTAACTGCTGCTTCTAGGAGCAGGTGCCTAACAGCCACTTAAAATTTAATTTAATTAAATTCTAATTTAAATTTTATGAATATGCTCTCTAGACTGCCTTGCACAAGCCTTAGCTTTAAACAAGTTTTCTGTTAAAGCCCATTTCATTTAAAATAGATGCACCATGGAGCTGGGTTGTGCAGGGACCAGCTCCCTTTGTTCAGCCAACTTCTGCTTGCCTAGTAGGGATATTTATTTTGAGAGGTAAAAATAATCCAAAGTAAAACACTGTAGAAGAAGCTATGAAGGCATGTACTATTATGAATTTATAATTTCTCTGAAAATGTAAGTGTAGCGATGGGAGCAGTTGTTTTCACTTGTTTTTTAAGTTGTGAGGGCCACGTGTTCAGGACCTTTTGGCAGCATTTTCTGATGCAGCAGGGAGTACAGATGGGGGAATATGAATGCTGTTGCAACCAGCATTATTATTAAGCCATGTAAGCAAGGTCAGTTCTGCCACAAGGCTCTGTGCCTCTGCCATCTCCTTAGGGGAGTTTCTACCTTGGTTTTGGTGTTCAAGTTTGTTTGGATCAGTAGCCTGCTGCACAAGAATGGTTTGGTTGGGACTGCAGAGTTGGAGATTACAAACATACGCATTTGTGGTTGAAAATGACTGACAGATAAAAGATATCCCCCAAAAGAGAACATCCTTTTGTTAGTGCCACAATGTGACAACAGAAAGGAGGAAGCTGACTACAGCGCGAGGAGCTAATGTGGCTGCTGGGCTGCTGCAGCAACCACCATGGAGAAGGGGTGTGCAGGTAGGGCAGCAGCTCAGGCTGGTCAGTGGCACTGCCAGGCCTGTCAGACAGTGGTTTTGCAAGTCTCTTGTGGATGGCTGTCAAGGAAGACACCCCTCTGCTCTTCTGAGTTTCTGCCATACTCAGCAAGGAATCATCTAGAAACTCTGGATATGTATCAGCGTGGGAACAGAAGGGCTAACATAAAGAAGCATCTTCTCTTGCGATTCCTTTTCTTCTGTTGCAGGTATAGGGATGCTGCTTAGTGCTGTGATGGGTACCTCAGAAAGAAAACATCTTCAGCGTTAATGGCTGCAGGCTAATGTAGCGCTAGGATGTTTGGTAACATAAACTTACGGCTCAGTTGCACGTGTTCATGCTGCTCATCACTCGGTGCCTGCCAGTAGCAATTTCTTAGATTTAGTTAGGTTAGCTGTTCCCTAAGTCAGTCTACTGAAGTGATCTGTTTTCTTTTTATGAAATAAAAATTCCAATGTTCTAAACAAAAAAATTAAAAAATATGGTTTAGCTTATGTTTTTTTTACAGGCCTGGGATCAGTAAGTACTCTAAAAGCAGTCACACAAGCAAACCTCAGGGCATGCTAACCCTAAGTAAGAGTTAAGAGTGAGCCTCCTGCAGTGCCTGGAGTAGGATTGTGAGCAGTCAGTCAAATCAGATGTCTAAATAAGCTCCTAGTTGCCCGGAAGTAATGAAATTAGTTACAGAAAAATACTTACTAATGCAGCATAGTTTGAATTATTACAGATATTTCCAAAACCTGGCTGCTTACAATAAAGGTAAGAGGAATTTAAATAGAGTGAATCAGAGGAAGTAATTCATGTTTAAGGGGCTTAAAAGTGAACAGAACTGACTTCAGACTTAAGAAGCAATTATACATTGCTGAGTAAATAGCATGAAGGTTCTTGTTATATATCTTGATTGGAGAAATACTGATTCTTTTAAATTAGTTTTGGTAATAAGAGCAGTCTGTTTATTTAAAACAAAGCTCGCCTGGTTTGCTAGACTCATTGTCTGTAAATGTGTTCTATATTAACACGTCACATTGAACTGCAGGCAGTTTTTAATATCCTTGAATATCTGATTTTTTGGCATATAATGGCAGATGAGCTAAGGGTTATTCTGGCAGATAAAAATGAATCATAAGAGCTTAAATGCTGCTTCTCAAACCATTACTCTTCCTGACTGAGGAGCTTTTGAAGAGCAGTGCCAAGCTAGCAGCAATGGCATTCAGAAATCAAGCATGGCACATAGGCTCTTTTGCTACAATAAACACCTCTGTTGACTTATTAGTTTCTAATTTTTAAAATGACAGGGAACTTTTGATTTGGCATTCAAACTACTCTGAAACAATGCAAGCTCCAAGAGAAACGGGTGCCTGCTTTATACCACTAATTTCAGCTGCTGCTTCTTCTGGTGCTCTGCTCCAGTGTTATTGTGTATCTCGAATTGTGCATTCCACAGAAGTGGAAGTGATGGTGTGGAAAGTATTGAGATGTAGAAATTTCCATGCACACAGTTGTCCACCTTGCTAGGGTTTAGGTCATTGAGAAATCTCCCACAGTTGGATTAGCGTCAGTACTATGACACCTGTAGGACTGAGAAGGTACTCACAGCATCAAGTTTATTTTCATGTCCTTTTGTCTAGATCCAGTCAGAGCTAGTTTATGTGACACGATGATAAAAAGAGCAGAGAGCATCTGTCAAAACTTGCATGCTTTTGCTGTTGTTTGGGGAGTAGCCCTCATGCAGACTAGCTCTCTGAATTTCACTGGTGCAACAGAGGCATGCGTTTTTAGTGGGCTAGTCATTTCAAGTATCCCTGCAGTCTTCAGTAAAAAGATACTTAGGTCACGTCCCTCTCAGGCACTGCATTAAAGGCTACTGTTTGGAAGAAGCTAAACAAGCAAAACCGAATCATGAAAATGCTAACTGGTCCTCAATTTCTGATCATTGTTGGAGTTCAGACTCTGCATGTGTTACCATAGAAGGGACCCCTGATCTGAAGAATTCATAATGGTTTAACTATATCCTACAAGAGATGTATTTATCAATGGGATGCCACGCTACCAAGAGATGAAAGATCTTAAGGATTGAGGAGAGCTATAAACATTTCTTTTCAGGTCTTTCTCTTATATGGGTTTTTAAATAGATGGGCTGTTGGCAGAACAACTTCTGTTCAGTTTCCCAGCTGAATGGCCAACAACAGTCCAAATTTTAACAGCATACAAACTTTCCACTTCCAAATTAATTTTTGAATGAGTTGGGATAATGTGTTTATGAATGGGGCTGGTTTTAATTTAGAAAGATTGTGCTATGTGCAAAAGCCTGCGTTGATGTGCCTGAAGTTCAGCCTTACATTCCAAATGCGATGTTCTAGTGGTTTGTTCTTTGTTCTTGTTGGTATATTTTGGGGGTTTTATTTTTTGTTTTGTTTCATTTACACCAAAAAGATTGACAGCAGCCACACAGCATACAGTCTTGGTATTCAGGTCAGAAGGGGCTGGTGTGATCTTGTCTGAGAACACAGAACAAAAAACTTTGCCCAGCACGTATTTGCTTTTGCTATCAGTCTGCTCGATAGTCTGCCCTATCTTTTTAGAAAGATACCCGGTCTTATGTATATGTAAAGTGAGATCTGACCACAGGAATGATTATGAATTCAGACCGATAACAGCACTGTGAAATATTTGTCAGTAAAATCACCTGAAAGAAGCATAGCTGTTGTTTTCTGGCTTGCACACGCTGCTGATGACAGTTGAGGTGATAAGAAAGAGAATAAAAGTTGGATCCTGTACAAGGAAGGAGGGTGATGTGGCTTGCTGGCCTTCTCTATTGCTCTTTATTGCATTCTCACCATTTGGGTTGTAAAAGGCAGGCTGTACAAAGTAGCATTGCACTGAACATACTCCCCCACAGAATCAAGCTCCCTAACACAGTTTCATGTGCCAATTCAGCTTGCATGAGCTGACTGAGAAGCTGTTTGGGTTCTGTACCTCTTGTTATTCCAAGCCATGATTTTCACCTATTGTTCGTTCTTGACTGGAAATAATTGGGTTTTATCTGAAGCTGCCCAAGTGACAATTAGTCACCCAGAAGAACACTACTACTTCTGTTTTTAGTATTTTATTTTATTTTATTTTTCCCATGTCTCTCTTGTTACTGAGATCTTCCAAAGCCAAATACTTCAGAAGAAAGGCTTTCATCTTCCATCCCTCTCCTGCATGGTCCACACCTCCCTCCCAGACTGAACCCCTGCAAATTTTCTGGTGGAAGTGTACACTTGCTACAAAGAAATGTCTAGAGAAGGTATCCTTGTGCACGTAACAAATGTCAGCCTAGTGACAATAGCCTAGTTAGTCTTTTGTATTTGTCACAGATCTGTTAAGAAGCTTTTTGGATGGTAGGTTACAAATGCATGGTGTATATTCTTTTGAGCTGTCTTTGAGAGCAGCCATTCTCCATTGCTGGTGAGCTTTGAACCGTTATCACTTGGGTACGTTTCACAGAATCACAGCATAGCTTAGGTGGGAAGGGACCCCTGGGGGTCACCAGGTCCAACCTCCTGCTCAAGCAGGCTGCCCAGGACCATGTCCAGGTGGCTTTTGATGATATTGAAGGAGGGAGACTCAACAGCTCTCTGGGCACCCCATTTGCAGGGTGCAATTCTGCAAATGCTCTTCTGTGGCATTTCTTCGTTTAATACAGCAGAGCATGAGCAGGGAAATATTTTCATGTTTTTCTCCTGTTTTTTTTTTTTTTTTTTTTTAAAAAGTTGTCATTTGTACAGCACGTGGATAGCTTTGTTGTCATGTGGGGTCTTCTCTTTATTGCATTTTTGAATTATTTGGTGGTTTATTTAAGCTTCTTCATCCTGGCAGATGAGATAGTGGTAGCAAACACTGAAGAAGCGTGAAGCGTAAGAGAAGCCAGTGTGCTTAATGTCGCATGTCCTGGTCCCCTCTCAGGAACGGGTAAGATGGAGGTGGTCAGGTAGCCTCCAGGAGCCTGAGAGTCTTCCTCCTCCCACACGATTCACCTGTGGCACCAGTCAGGCAGCCACAGGGCCGTTGCAGAAGAGTTTTACTGTGGCTGCAGTCATGAGATAAATCACACTGCTCCTGTTTTGAAGATAGTAGTGTTTCATACCTAAAAATTTAAAGCAGCTCAGTGTTTCTTGAAAGACAGACTTCCAGTTTCTTCCCTATTAGCATGCACTACATCAAAGAAAAGCTTTGAACTCGAGTAGGGGCTCGTAGGCACGCATGCGGTGTTTGCCGAGACTTCATTTAGCAACAGTCAGAAGCTTCTCCTTGTTCAGTCACAGCATATTTGCATGTTGACAGGTATCTCCTGGTTGGCGCTTTTTTTTTTCTTCAAGGGTTGATTTTTGCATAATTTTCAATCCAGAAAGTGAAGTGTATCGTCCCACTTTTAACACTTAAATCTTAGATGATCGTGGATTGGATTTTTTTTTGTTTATACCTTATTTTGCATCTCTGGTTTAACAAGGAAGGAAGCTGCAGAAAGCATTTTCCAGATTCACCCAAGCTATGTAGAAGATGACTCAAATTTATAGACACCAGCCTCTATCCCAATATTCCTCTTCCTTGTTTAAAATTTAATTATTAATTTATTTCAAGCCACCAGCCATTCTCTGTGGCTGAAAGTGGGCTTTTGGATGGGTCCCTGGGTTTTACAGCTTCATGCGTAGATGCATGTATGCTCATGAAATTTCTATTGTAGTTTATTTTTATCTGAATACAAAGGATGAATTCCCACCTGCCTTGAAAATTTAACTACTCTGAGCAGAGGGGAGCATTTTGTGTAGTCTTAAAAATGAGTAGACGCTACTGAGGTTTTTCTTAATCATCGGAGACTAAGATTGGCAACGTAGTTTAATTATATAACATTGATTATTTCACACAATACAAGAGGCCTATTACTCAGAAATCATTTTGTACTTAATAGCACTTCTGTTAGATAACTCCTTTCTGTTTGTTATGTAAGGGCTGGCATTATAGAATCACTGTTTGAATACCAGCACTATAATTTTAGAATTGCTTTTATAAAAGAAATACCAAGTAAAACTTGTTCCAGATATAGACAATTATTGCAACTTCCTAATTAATTTTTTTAAATGAGGCCTCTTGATAATTGCTACTCTTGTTTTGTTTATTTACAAAATCATAAGGCTGTCCTGCACCCACTCATGGTCCATTATATGCAATTTTTATAATGAATATTGTGCTCTGGAAAAGTACTGATCAGCAGTCCTGCAAACTGGTGGTTCAGCTTCACCTACAGAAACATTGCAAGGACCAGTTCACAGATTGTGGATGTCTGAAAACCTGCTATCTCTGAACTACACCTGTGTTTGTCCCTTAGGTTCTTGTTAAAATACATAACTTTATAACTGAGAACAGAAATGGTGTGACCAGTCTCGGGCTGGGGAAGACAATCTGTAGGAACTTATTTGTAGCCCACAAAAACTCACCCTTCCCAAGCAAGAAATTTGGCTGTAAGCTGCCTCCTCAGCTGACACGGGTGTGAATAAGCGAGGCTTCTGCCTGTGTAATCACTGCACAAATGTGGTTGAGCTCCAGGTGATGTTGGAAAAGTGTTTGAAATATGCCTGGACTTTGCTCAGGACACAATGGGGTAGGAGGACTCATTGAATTTGTGCAGAGAAAGCAACCAATGTTTTCCTTCAAGTCATGAATTCTGGGCTGTCCCGGTTGAGAAGTTGTTTCTGTGCAGGACCAGGTTCGTGGGACCTTTCTCATGGCACTTTCTAGCATATGGCACGCTCGCCTCATGCTTGTTTTTAAACTCAGATGCAGCTTCTTATGCCCCTTTCTTTTTTCCGCCCAGCTCTGCTGAGCTTCACACCAGATAAAATCTCCTATTGGGCTGTGATTTTTAAATTCGCAGCCTATAGTTTCCTTTTTGGCCGTGTTTCTAAATAGTTGCAAGCATTGTGTGTTCCTCTGATTGTCAGACTTCCTGTTTATTTTCTCTGGCACACTTTTGCGCCGTCTCTTCCCACTTCACTAAAACCTCCGTGGCTGCGTGTGCCGGGCAGCCAGGGGTTTTGGGGGAGCCAGAAGCCCCCCACAGCTCGCTGTATGGCTGCTGCCCAGGTTTGGTCAGCAAATGGAAGCGTTGGGTCTGCAATGGCTGCTTCAGTTTTTCTGTGGTATTTCAGCTAGATTGTGCTCGGGTTTGGTTTCTTCTTGCTCTTTTTGGTGGCCTGGTCCTTCTCACGTGAGGATCAGCTCTGCCAGCTGAAGGGCCTGTCCCCACGCTGAGGGCTGTGGTGAATTGGGTGAGCAGCAGCCACGCTCCTCTGTTATCTGCCTGTATCATCGTGGTATGGCCGTGGCCTCAAGTCTCTGTTGCAATAACCATGCAGAATGGCCCAGCAGGCCCCAGGCCTCTAGTAGGCTTCTTGCTGCTTTCTTTCCCTGGATCCCCTGTCACCACTTTGTTAACCAGCCCACAGGAGCAGGCCTGCCGTGCCTCAGGCCTCTCCAGAGCCCTGAATCTGGAGTAGAAGAGAGAGAAAATACCAGCACCTGTAGCATGGTAGAGCTCTCCTCTGAGACCTGCAGGGAAGGGGTGAGGGCAGCGCAGTCCCAGTTTCCCCTCCACAGAAAGCACCCCGCAGCCTGCTCCCCAGCTGGCTGCAAAGCCCCTTTCTTTATTCACGTTGTTAAAAGACCTCCTGTCTTCGCACTGCTGAGGCACGTAGTCTTCCAGCCTTGGGAGGACTGTACTCTGGAGGCAGACCAAACCCTTTCTTTGCAGCCATGCTCCCCCAAATCTCATGCTGGCTCCTCACAGAAGAGAGGCGGGCTTCTCTTTCTTACCACCTAGGGTTGTCCTTTCTCAGCTCTTAAGAAAAACAAACAAACAAACAAAAACAACCACAAAATGTGTCAAGCAGCAGTCCAGGGCATACGTACCTCACCACGCAAGTGAATCCGGTTGATTGTAGCCTGGTAATTTGCTGTAAGAAGATTATTGGATTAGAGCACAAGCCTGGTTTGTCAGCACCACCACCTGACAGTAATATTTATTGAGAAGTATTACCTCTTTTAAATGTTAGTCCACTTATGCCCCCATCACGCCCTCATTCTTTGAGGTGAGAGGGGCTTTTTTAGTGCAGTGTTTCACGAAGCCACGTAAAGAAGAGGACACCTAGCTTTTTTTTTCCTCCTGTTGCTGAGCCGGCAGTTTTAGTAGCTGCAGCGCTTCCAGATTTACCTCGATGTGCTTTTGTCATCATAATCCCTCTTCCATGTCAAGACTGATTTGCTTTCCTAGCAAGGACTCACGTCGCCCATTTTTGCCCCTCCATTTTTCCTCCTCCTTTTTTGGTTTTATTAATCAATAACGGACTGGGAAGATGTTGGTAGGCCAGTCGGGTGCATGCTTGCTAGCTGGAATCTGTGCTACGCTCATTGCGCTGGCTTTAGCCTATTACTTGTACTGGTAAGTTGGATTTTTGAGCTGTGTCTATGGCAGTGCCTTCTTTAAAATGCTTTCTTGGGTGGGATAAAGGGTGGTGGTCCTTTTGCAATGCTCTCAAAGGCTGATGCACTTACTAAGGTGCTGGCAGCTGTAGATAGCATCCCTCGTTCCTCCCCTACCCATGCAAGTGCCCTCTGAGGTCTCATGGGACTCAGTTTTGCTGCTGCTGTTTGAGGTTTCTGTGTATTTTTATTCAGCTGAGAGTATAAGGGCTATGCATGCCATAGCAGGCATTCAAGAAGACTGCAATTGTCTTTCCTGTTCATTGTGAGAGCCTTTCTAAATTCTCATTTTCATGCTCTTGGTTACTATTTGCGTGGTTCTCTCTTGGCACAGAACTAGGAAATCAGGCTGTGACAGGCTCACAGTTGGGGTGTGTGTCCCTGTCACGTTATTTGTGTGACACCTGTGTCTTCAGCACTTCATGAGAAATCTGAGGCAGGTGCGAACAGAGGACTACCATAGTTTGTTGTTTCCCCCCCCCCCCCCCACCAGGAGTTCAGGAGGTTGCTTTGCCCAAGGGGTCAGAGCAGGTGGGGGCATGGAGATGCTGGGATGGAGGCTGGGTGTTCCTGCCTTTTCCTGCATGTTGGAGGAGCCCTCAGCAAGGTGTCTGCGTGGGCTCTGGGAGAGGTAAGGGCAGTGCGGGGCTGCCCCACATTTCTGGGCTGGCATCATCTCTACATGTGCCCAAGACTTGCAGCCAAAAGAAATCTTGGAACTTCGCAGAGCTGCGTCTGGAGTAAATAGCAACTTTTCAAAACCTGTGTGCAATCTGTTGACAAGTTTTAGTGGAAAAATTACATGTCACTTCAGCTGTAAAAGAAAAAGCCTGCTGGAGCCATAATTAATAGGGCTATGATTGGAGAGCTTTCCGAGGGATGTGATTTTGGAGAGGACAAGTCCCCAGAGTAATGTGTGGGTTCTTTTGTTTGTTTGTTTTATAAAGCAATGAAGAAACAAATAAATTAAAATCTGTGGGGTGATCTTCTCGCCTTTTGTTTTTGCCAAGTATTTCCTCCAGGCAATTATGCTTGTGCTGTTTACAAGCCTACAATCCTCTGTGTGTGTACGCACGCGCTTCTAATATTGATGACTTTTTTTATGTTTCAGCTTTACAGTGAATTTCTGCAGATATGTTAGCTTTCAGATGTAGATCATAGCAGCACAAATTAAAATGTGCATCGTTACTATCCTCTTAAGTCTTCAAAATGTTCAAGAAAACAGGACCTATATAACCTACGTAACATTTTTAATGTTAAAAAACAGGAAATGCAGAGCTTAAACATGTTAACAGCTGTACTGCTGAATGTTTGTGGTTTTTGTAGTTTTTTTAACCAAGAAGGTACATGTGGTAGGTGTATATGTGAACGAAGTGTAGCTTAATTCTGCAAGTTCTGACTCACTGTTGGATTGTATATATGACAAGTTATGCTTTTGTACTGATACAAATGTAAACCTGTGTGCGTGGTGTACACAGGTATAGCATGTACATCTGTCCTGTAAATTTCTTTCCCTGTTTTGTCCACTCAAATTCTTGACTCGAATCCAGGTCAGGTCTGGTTTGCGGGACAGATTACAATTCTGCATGCAGCAGGAATTAAATGGTATTAGATCAGATCTTCTTCTTCAGCAGCCTCAAGGTTCAGGAGAAAATTAATGACATCATCTATTTATTTGTGAAAAAGAAGCTCATTCAAACCCTTCTGATTAGATGTGAATGAAGCCTAACAAGAATTCCTCAGTGCTTTCTTGGCTTTGTTGGTTTTATATTTTTTTAAAAACTCTTTGTTTTGCTGCTCTTTTATTGTTGCCTACCAACACTGACTTTGGTTAATATTTTAAATAATTAATTTTTAACATGTCTGCTCTGTAGGAAGTAAGTAGAAAGACTTAGTAACTATAAAGACTTTTTTTCTAAATATATTTTTTTAGTTACTTGGTCTGCTGCAATTCTTCTACAGTAACCTCAGACAGAGCTGGGGTGATTAAGATCAGAGATCACCAGTTCAGCAGGGAATCAACTTTGCATATTGAGAGATTAACCCGGTTTTTCTGTAATTCCATCTGTGGTCTGTTGCTTCTCCTGGCTTGGAGCAGCCTTATTAGCTTTCTGGATAGGAGGCATTTTGGTCACCTTCTGGGCTCAGTGTAGTTCAAACTCTCAAAGATTTCATCTGAGGAAGCAAAGGGTCTCTGGTACTCTGGGATTTAGTTGGCACCGTGCAGGCACCTGGGGCTGGCTCCCTTGCTGTGAACCTGATGCAAGAACACTGCCAACCTCAGCAACAACCCAGGAAATCCAGCCAGCATGCTCTTCCAGAAGAACAGAAAAATAATAGTAATGATGAAACAAACACACACATTGTTCAGATATGTGAAGGCTGGTGAAGGCTCAAGTAGCTGTGATAAACATGCAAGGGACTGTAATGGTTACGGCTGCCTGTGATTTCAGGAGACTGTATGTTAAATAGTCTAGAGACCTCACAGGCATCTTCACACTTAAACTTCCACACACAGGTTTGTTCTGGTATTGATATGAACACCTCACAAAATATGCTGCAGCAATCCATTGTACATACAGGTTGTACAAAACTGAAGTCCACAGAAATTATAAGAACGTGAGACTGCAGATTTTCTTTTGCCAGGCATTACTGCCACAGGGAATTTGTTTGGTTAAAGTCACACCCACAACATGAGACCCTAAAAGAATTTTCTTTCATTACCAATCAACAAATTGCTTAGTACATAAATAATGGATTTATCATTCTATATGTGCTCGTAATCACTTAATATATAGGATAAATTTATAATCCTCTGCTCTATTTTTTGCCTTTTTTTTTTTTTTATTGAGCTGTTCCAAGCTAACATTTGGCCAGCAAAGGAACCTGAAATACTAATATGTTTTTAGTTAGATTGCTTGGTATACTTCTTATTAGAACTTAAGGTAATTTAACTTGATGATTTGACCTTGTTCCTGGCCGTGCCTTGTAACTTCAGTCCTGTGTTGAAATGCCTGGACTTGCCATGAATGTAGCTGCTTAATGGGTTAATTTGATGAATCTGTTTTTCAGAATTAAGAGCAGAATAATTCAGATCAGAACTTTGGCTATTGTTGTACTGTTGTCTTGTGTACTGCAGTACTTTAGCATTTTTTGAGAAAGATTGAGAAAGGGGGAGGCATATGCTATAATTGCATGTATATTCAAGGAGTTTTAATGAGATGCCTAATTTCATGGGCTATTTGTTTTATTTGCTTTACTGACCACAATTGTGGCTTGCTCTCCTGATTTCAGGTATTTTGAAACAATAGTTTAGCATGTGATCTCTTGTGTTATCTATCTTCAGCTTCACTTTGATTTCATTAGTATTTGCCATCACTGTGTGCTTGCAGTGAATATTTGCATTGTATATTGAATGTTGTAGTTGCCATCGGTCTGGTATTTTAGGTGGAGTAACCTGGAGATTTCTACTTTGTATGAGTTAGAGGAATGATTTACACACCACGGGGCCAGGCAGTTCCTGCGTCTATGCAGAGCCTGGTGGAGCTGGACCTCAGGATGGCAGAGGACTTGGGGAATTACTGCAGTGTAAATGCTACACTAATCAAATACGAACTTCAAGTTATCCTCCTGTCAGTTGGGTATTTGATTTGTGTTTTCTGAAGAGAATAGCACAGGGGAAGTCTGTACAGTGGCTGCCTATTAAAATATTGTTTTAAAGAAAGATTCACTTCTGGGGAAAATAAATAGGCAAAAAGGAGTAGCCAGATCTTCTGTTACTGTTTCCTTACCAGTTCCCAAGCTCTTACCGGAGCAGCACAGCTGACGGAAGAGCCCTGCTCCCTGATGAGCCCCCGTCTTTCCTGCCTGCCTGAAAGGGAGAGAGTGCCCTTCTCAGCGAGGTGGGCCTTTGGGAGGAGACTTAAAAAAACAGATGCCTCCTGCATACTAAGCACATTCATATACCTAAATGCCAGTCTACCTCACCAGCTCTTAAAAGGACTTAGAATTGCAAAACGGGTTGGTGCCATGCAAGTCAAGGCCTTCAGCACTTGGGTCCACTCTGCCCTCCCAGCGGGAAGGTGGGTGAAACACGTGGTGTCCCCAGGCCTCTCTGTCCTTGCTCTGCGCCTGGTGGCAGAGCAGAGAGCTTAAGCTCTAAGCAGGCACAGCTTACGGTGCTTCTGAAACTGATGACGTTTCTGGGGTTGAGAAGCTGGCATTTTTCTCAAAACGGTGGAGAGCAGAAGCATGCTTTGGTTGGCAAGCTCTCTGTAGGGTACAGTGGTGAGATAGGATAGTTCCTTTGGAAGGGACCTACAAAGGTCATCGAGTCCGACTGCCTGACCACTTCAGGGCTACCCTAAAGTTAAAGCACACCACTGAGGGCATTGTCCAAATGCGTCTTGAATGCTGACAGGCACCAACCTCTCAGGCACTCATCAGGCAGGCATCAACCACCTCTCCAGAAAGCCTGTTCTAGTGTTCGGCCACCCTCACAGTAAAGACATTTTCCATAAAGTCTGCTCGGACCCTTCCCTGGCCCATCTTTGTGCTGTTCCCTTGCGTTTTGTCATCGGGACCAGGGAGCAGAGGCTGGCACCTCTCTCTTTGTTTCCCCTCCTCAAGAGTTTGCAGAGAGAATGCAGAGAGAAACAAGGTCTCCTCTTGGCCTCCTCTTCCCCAGGCTGGACAACCCAAGTGTCCTCAACCTCTTCTCCCAGGACATGCCCTTTTTTTTTTTTTTTTTTTAAAAAAAATTTTATTTACTACTTTGTTGCCCTCCTCTGGATGCTTTCAAATACCTTAACAGCCTTTTTATGTTGTAGAGCCCAGAACACACAGTATTCAAGGTGAGACCGCACCAGTGCTAAATGGAGAGGGAGAATCACCTCCTTTGGCTGGCTGTGCTGTGGTAACTGCACCCCCTGAGGTGGTTTGCCCTCCTGGGCAAATGGTCTGCACCATCACTAAGGGAGGCAAAGGCAGAACAGATCTGAGCACGGTACAGAAGCTCATTTTCTGGGTGCATCTGTAGAGATTGTCTTGTTGCACTTTGTATGTCGTGATATATTTCCATATAACATCTATTATCGACGGATAATGTGTCCATTACCTATGGGCTGCTGTGATTTAATTATCACCACACCGGTATAAAACCCCTGTAAGTTCTGCTGCTATATTTAGGCAGCTTAAACTAAAGTACTGAGAAGATAGGTGTCCTCCATTGACTCAGTAACTCTCTGTGAGATGAGTGCCTGCAGATTAGAGTGCCCGTGTCTTCCTAACAAACACACAGCACCAAATGGTGCTCTTCTGAGAGTGCAGAGTATTCAGATTGTGAGTTGTGGAGAAGTTGAAGGTTTGAGCAGTATTCTGAATGTAGATTTCAGGGGGTTATTTCTGTGCTGTTGCTTCTGTTCATGGATCTGCAAACATGGAAATCTTAAATATCTAAAAACTTATTTGTGACTACACCCATGTGCACAAACCATGAGTTCATCCAGGCTGACAGCATTGCTCTGCATTTAAATCTGGTGATTTGAAGGGGTTGAGCTTGGCAGACTTTCAGCCTGCTTCACTATGGCAATAAAACTTACACTGTTGGGCTGTTTTAAAACATTTCTTTAACTCCGTCCCCTTAGCTGTATGTTCTGAATCCACCACTTTCCAGACTCACTTGGCTGGCAGGTGGAGGTGGGACAGAGGGTCTCCAAAATATTCGGAATCCCACAAGGTTTGTGGAGGTAGCCAGAGAGAGGAGAAAGGTGCTGTTAAGAGCCTTGCCTTAGGGAAATGTTATGACATAAATTTGGGTGTTCTTTGATATCATGCTGCATCTACATAGATGTGAGCTTGTAGAAGTGTCAGTCAACACAAAACTACGAATTTGTAGACAAATGTAGACAAAGGCTGTAGGTAATCAGCCTTTTGGAACCACTTATTAAATTCCTTTCTTCGGCAGGCTGCTTTGTAATGATTAATGGCTAGCTCCTCCAGCTCTTCTCTGCAACCGGAGCAGTTGTTATGCATGAACAGAACAGCGATCCCGATGTATTTGTTGAGTTGGAGCTAAGGGAGAAGATGAGAAATTAAAGTTTGGAGAAAAGACTGGAAGAGTGGCTGTCAACACTGCACAGCCTGTTTTTACTCTTGAACACAAAACAAGTTGACCTGAGGGACTTTGCTGATCGTGCCTATCGCAGTGGCTGCTCCGCCACGGACCATGAGCAGGGAGAGGCAGGCGCTGTTCCCATTCCTCGAGGGGTATGCAGCAGTGCAGCTCCCCAGGCACTTGGTCCCTAGCGGTTGATTTGGATGCCCTTTTGCAAACAAACTATGTCAGATTGTGATATGGAAAATTAGAGGCTTAACTCTGAAGTTTGGAAGATGCGATGAGAGAGACCAGCTTCTTAATGCTGTTGAAGAAGTTAATGAAAGAAATGCTCTAAGTAATGTTTAACTTGCATCTACCTTGAGAAGGAAAATGGGTGAAGTTGCTTTAAATCAAAATTGAGGTTTGCAGAGCTGGTAGAGGGGAAAAAAAATCTGTGGCTGAGTTACCTGATAGGGTATGTGTATACTGCAACTGGGAAGTGATTAGTTTTAAAGGAGGGGTGAACTGCTTCTAAGAGTAGCCATGGCAACATAAAGCTCACTGCAGGCTGCAAAAACCACCTGGGAAGTGGAGTGAAAACTCGGGCAGCTTGGATTTAATTATTATTGCTCAAAGTGCATTGCCTACCTTCCTGATGAATGCCCTTGATGACATTTCAGGGAGGGAAGGGGTCTCAGAGTGGTCTCCCATGGTCAAATATGAGGTCTCAACATCCTTTCTCCTAGTGGGATGTAATCGAAGGCCCAGAATTTTACAAGCATTCATTAAAAAACAGTAATGATGAAAAAGTAGAAGGACATACAGATGGAACACATAGGTGAGAACTCCAGAGCATGCATATTGAGATTGAGGAGGCTTTCAGCAAGGCTTATTTCACAGATAGGTTGGGTTGCTCAGGACTCTGTGCAGCTGGGTTTTAAAATTCTCCACATGTGGGATTTCCTTTAGTATCCCTGGGCATCTTGTTCTGTGCTATACCACGTTGCAGTTAGCAGTAGTACAAATTGGTGTCATCTTTTGCCACCTGAAAAGAGAGAAGGCAGGCAAGGAGCGGACTTTGCTGCTTGTTCCTTTCAAGAAGAAGTTCTGGGCAGGTGAAGGGCCTGTCAGTGGTGGGGAGTGTGACCCCTGACTATTGTGTTTGGGCTCTTTTTAGTGTGGTGCTTGTGAAATATGCCTGGGGGATGTGTGCCTGACAGGATGTGGGCCCCTGGTACTGCAGGACGTGTGCCATGGCTGACGTGGCTCCTGGCGGCCTGGTCGGTGCTACCTGCCTTGGTGCTGTCTGTGCCCAGGTGCAGGCAGCCAGAGGGTGACCAGCGGTGTGGAAGAGGCTTGTAGTGTTCAAGGTGATGCCATACTAAGGCCAGTAACTGTACCCGGAGTTTTAGGAGCTGATGGGCATTCTTATGAGTCAGCATCCAAAAGCGAGTAATAGGGAGGTATTCTGGAGGCTGCTTCTTGGGAGAGGCTGGTTCAAAATGCGAACCAAACATCTGAAGTTTGGTGGTCTTGAAACTGAAGAAAACCTGGAAGCAGCCCATGGGTTTTGGCTGTTGGCAGCCTTTATGTGTGGAAAGGAAAGAACCATACCTCATGCCCGCATCCAGTTTGGCCTTGTCTATATGAAGACCTGCCCTCATCCTGCAGTAGGAATCTGCCAGGAAAAAAGATGTGGTCAACAGCTGGGATCTCCTCTCTCACTTGTCCCATGGTCTGGAATACATGTTCATCAGTGGCTGTTCTGAGGTAATTTACACTGTGTCAGCGTCATGCATGTATTCTGTTCACTTTTTTACAGTCCAGTTTATGTATAAAGCTAGAAGCTGAAAGAAGAGTTTTGGGATGTGTGGCAAAGATCATAAAGTGCTCACAGGAACTATCACACGGAGAAAGATGGGGAGACAAATTAGCCATAGATATGGGAGTAGGTAAGAAGACAAAAATGCCATCCGAGTATAGATATCAAGGGTGCATTAACAATGAGGAGGGGAAGACGCTATGAGAGAGAACTAAATAGAAATGATAGCTTGAAAAGAAGTGTCAAGAAAAAATGTTGTTCTTAAAATACAATAGCTCTTGTTCAAAACTTTTTTAGCAGAAAACACAACTGAGGGAAGTGGCTTGTAGTGACAGAAGATTGATGGGAAACTTGAGTTCCTGAGAAATTACTTTTAAAAAAAAACTCAAACCATTAGGATACTATTTTGTATCTTGTGTTCAGGAATAGTGTCAAATGCACTTCACTAAATAGACTTTCTACTTAGTGCATATTGCTATGACAAGGGGAGAATTAAAAACGAAACCTTTGTTGTTCTCAAGAGATCAATAATAGAAGCTGCACTGCTGAAAATAGAAGTTTACGTGGTGAGAAGACGAGATAAGTCAGGGATATTTTAGGTTTACTATCCTCTTGATGTGTCTGAGAAATTTTTGGATTGACCAGTGATTGCTTTGCTAGCCCACTGGGAGCAAGTCTAGTCGGAGGAAGCTGATGCATGGGCAGAGCGAAGGAGCTGCAGCAACGTGAAATGCGCAGGCGGGTGGATGCAGCTTCCTTCCTGCACCCGGAGTTGGGAAATGGCTAGCCAAATTTAGTTGTCTTTTTCTTTCCTTTTTTTTTTTTTCTTGGCAATTATTAAGCATCTCCTGCCTGACTAAATCAAAGTGACATTAGTGATGCCTCTGTGACATGGTAGTAGCTATCAGATTGATGTCAGAACACCAGATTGTTATTTTACTCCACAGATTCAGCAAATGAGGGGGAAGTAGTGATGAGGATTTCTTCTGACATATAAATAACTCCTGTAGTTGCATGTAGTGAGGGGAGGGAAATAGTGTGCTAAATATATTGGCTTGGAGGTGGAGAGTGACGAGCAGAAGACCTGATCTTGTTGCAAATTCAAATGTACAAATCACAGAGGGGAGCATGGTCTGAGGGTGGCCTCTGCTCCCCTGTGCTGCTTTGTGCCTGTACTCCACCTTAAGCCTTCCTTGCTCTCAGCTCTTGAGCTCTCTGCATTTCAAGGCTGCTGTCCTCATCCTGCTCTTAACTACCTGAGCTGCACTTGAGGCAGAAGTCTTGAGAATAACGTTTGGGCATCCTCCCTGCCCCTGGCTCCAAAAGGATCTGGGAAAGCTGCAGTTCTGAAGGTTTGTGCTCTCTCTTTGCAGTTCTTGGACTGAATTTACTGCTGGCCTCAGCAGTAGCATATATCAGATTTTCTGTTTCTCAGTTGTATGGCTCACTTTGGAAAATGTCCCTCCAGGTCAGAACTAATTCTAAGGGACAGCTGGGAGCCACATGCTTGTCATGGAGGAAACAATATGCTGACCTGAAAGCAGGCGATATTTTCCAAGTGAAAATACAATTATACAATTTTTCTTATACATTTTTTCAGCTATAGCTCCCTAAACCCTTTGCTGTACTGCAAGGAGTGCTGAATTAATGATGTTCTGAGATTTATTCAGGCTATCTACAAGAGGAGAAGAAACAAACAACTAAAACTAAAGTTTTAATGAAATCACTTGATATGGCTAATTACTGTTATTTACTACTTCTACAGACTACTCAATGGTTGGTGCTCTGACAACTTGCGGGCAGTGACTTTCTGTATTCAAAGAGGCTCTGAACGTTTTAGCAGCTTATGAGCTGTACAAATAGGAGCAGGTGGTTTGGGAAAGGGAGCTCCAGTAAATCTTCTGTCAGATTGGTAAATCCCTCCTTGGAAATGGAGAAACTCTAAAGTTTCTCACTGAAATAGTGTTTTTTAACCTCCTTTAAAAATAAACTAAAAACAACAACAGGAGAAAAAAAAAAAAAAAAAAAAAATGAAGCATCTTTAACCTGTTCAAACTTCAGTATTTGGGACCTAAGGAGAAACTTGGTACAAAACTGAAGTTGAGATTAATGTAAGTTAGAAAGTACGGTAAGAGTCAAGATAGTGACAAATGTATTTGTTACTCTAAGTATTTGTTAGCATTTTCCCCATCGTATTCATTTAATGCTTAAAAAGGGTTCTTATCAACATCTAGGCATCAATAAGACCAAATCCTGTTTTATTATACAGGTCATAATCGATGTAGTTTCATATTTTCGTATTCATATGAATACATTTTCACCTGTAAAGGCAAACTTACCTGGTTTTATAATGTCAGAAAAAAATGAAAGGCTTTGGAAGCCTGAAAATCTCTTAACAGAATTCTTTTGACTAAAAAGAGAGTAACCATGGCCAGAACATGCTCCCTTTCAGAACAGAACTCTAGTGTGAGGGGGAAAAACAAGACTTAAGTACCACAGAAAATCTCGCCCCATTTAAAACTGAGACCTTATTTTCTCCCACACCTGTTTTTTGTACAGAGATTGCAAGAGACTCTTTCCTTCTTCAACTCCCAGTCGGGTTTTCAACTTTGAATGAACTAGGCGAAATGAAGAAAATAGTCTCTCTACACCTGCTAGCTCTCTCGAAACCAGAAGTAATTAAGGCAAAAAGTCTTCCTTCACAGCAGGAATTGAAAGTGCTTGCATTTGAGGGGAAAATGTAAGCATAAGCATTTGCTCCATAGGAAAGGCTGAAAATAATAGAGCTGCTAAATGCAGAATGTGATTTCCTGGTGCTTAAATCTTGACTTGACCCCCAGTCAGGTGGGGCAAAAGTCCTGAGCTCTTCAAAACAATAAAAGTACTGTTTTTCAGCTGTATTGAGAAGAGCTCACCAAGGCAACTTAGAGCACGAGTTATTTCTGTTGTTAATTGCGTGTTTGCAATAGAATATATAGTAAGTTTTGATCTCAGTCCTCTTTCATAATTTTCATCAAGTGGAATGTGTTTATTTTTTTGTTTGTTTGTTTTAGAAATCAAACTAAAACCTTGAGCTTTATTTCTGTGTGTGTGCGTGTGGATTGGTACGTGTGAACTGGAGCCCCTCTGGCACTGTTGGTATCACCATTTCTGGTCAGTGGAACCACGTCCCCCAGTATTCAAGGTATTTATGACACAATAACAGGGAGCTGCAGAGAACAAAAGTCAGAGAAAATGAAAAGCCATCACAGATAAAATTTCTTTAGTGTTTGTGAAGTTAAATGTAAAGCAAGGATCGGATCCAAGCCATTTAAGAGTTGGGAAGAATCGCTACTTTTTGTCTGTCCTTTTGGAGGAGAGTATGGATCAGATAAATTTTGACTTTCCTATTACTGTGTATTTGATAATCTGTGCCTTGGCTGAACAGGAGAAATTCAAATGACATCAATTACTTCTGTGGAAAGGGAAAAGATTTGGTATTCTTGCCATGTTGCCTGAAAAAAGGATTCATGCTTCTGTCAAAATGGAAACTTTATCACATATTTATGGGATCTGAGATACTCTGTAGCATTCACATAGGCATGTAAACAGCAGCGTGATGGAATAAATAATGTGCTGACTTGATAAGAACGTTTATTATGGCCAGCCCAGCCTTGTGACAGTATGTGTAAATTGTGGAGGCCGTGCTCTCCTAACTTGCAGTTCGCACCCTGTCCCTGATTACAGCGGTAATTACGTACAGACCATTTCCTCCCATATGCTAGCTGAGCTCCTGGGTTAAAATGAAAGTCTGTGAGGCCTACAGCTGCTCTCCTGGAGATTGCTGCTAAATCCTCTGCGTGTTATATATATGTTGTAGCAAAGTGATTTTAAAAACCGTGCCTACGTGGAATTCTGCCTTGCCGTCCTGAGACCAGCTGAGGATTCTTGTTTGAGGGTATTAGTACGCTGCTACCCACCAAATCTGCCAGACCTCCTGGGCATCCAAAGCGTCAGTGCTAGAGGAGTCCAACGAGAAGTGTATTGGCTCCTGCTCCCTTGCCCAGAAGTTTGGGGCTCTCAGCAATGTGGAAACATTTTCCATCCCAAGGCATTGGAGTGGGTGTGTCTGTTTGCAGGCACTTAGTTCTGCTGCTGCATGGTGATGGTGAAGTATTTTATACCCTTTCCTTTCAATGAGAGAGGTCTTTCAGCTCCTTCAGAGGCTTGAGGAAGAGTTACTACGGGAGGGTATCAGAGCAGATCTGCCTGGACAGCTGCAGGCTGTTGCCCTACTCTGTCCACCTTCCACTTTGGCCAGCTGAGACCCAGAAGCCTTAAAGCCACCTCACTGTGGCACTGTGCCCAAGCTGGTAAGTCGCAGCTCGGGAAGCTTCACCTGGCAGCAGCAGCAATCATGTGCAGCACAAGCAATCAATAGGTGCCTGTGGGGTCCTGCTCTACATCTACAGAATCCTAAAGCTGTACGTTGTTGTCATTAAGGAAAAGATTTCCTTTGTCTTCGGTGTAACTTTGGGAGCAAGTCAGAAGCATGCAGATACTGTGGTTGTTAGAGGTTTGTTGTAGCACCTAGATGGTGCTAAATGGGAGAAATCCCATCCGGTACTGCTTGGCAGGTATCACGTCCTGGTGGCATGACTTTAAACACCTAAGATGTTAATTTTAACATCCAGCCTGTTGTCTGTTGCAGTTGAAAGTGAGCAGAGCACCTTGCTGTTGCACTCAGAATGAGATCGCAGAGAGCTTTTAGGAGGACAGAAATTACTTGGCTGTCAGTCGGAGGCCTGAAGTGGGACTGTTAGACCTGCAGGAGTGTGCTAAGTTGTCCAAGAGCTTCTCCCAGCCTGCTTTTACTCCCAAAGCCTGTGCGAGCTGGAAACCTGACAGCATTTTTCAGGATTTGGGGTTGACGTACTGACTGAATACCCGATGGGAGGGCAGTGCCTGTAGCGCTGGGCACAGTGGCTGGATGGCAGAGCAGCGCTGTGGCACGCAGTGGGATGCCTTACAGAGCCAGCAAGCGGCCGGGATGTGCAACAAAAAGGAGGGTGGGATGTGAGAGAAGGGAGAGAGGGAATCAGGGAGCTAGTAAGGATTTGCACCCCAGGTCTCCCATTGTGGGGACAGGAACTTCAGGGCTTTGGCTGCAGTGCCAAAAGGGGAGCAGTAGCCCCCCACAAACAAAAAAGGGTAGGGGGAAGCTTACAAGTTCCTAAGAGGAGCAAGACTGGCAGAAGTTGTTCAACAGCCATTTCTGACAGTCATATTTAACTTCCTATCCAGAGCCATGAGGAACTTGGAAAGCTGTTTGTAGTTCCTATTTATGTCTTAAAATACACAGAATAGTGTTCAGGCTCATGCATTCCATCATCAAATATCTTGCTGTGTGCTGTTTTTTTGCCCTGTTTTTTCCTTTTTTTTTTTTTCTTTCTTGTGAATTGCAGTCTTGTTTTTCCCCCTCTCCCTGCACGAGAGCTGGAGTCCTCCCTCCCTGCTGTGCCCTGCCATGCCAAAGGCTGCGAGAACACGAGTCCCCCTTTCCTTGGGTTGATTTTTTTACATCTCTGCCTCAGCAGCAGAGGCTGCCTGCCCGCTTCTTCTAGAGAGGTGATATCTGAAAGGTTGACTTCTGTGGTGCTGCAAAGACAAGCCCCATGTAGCCTGTAGGAATACTCCACATGGAGGAGAGGTGTGGGACCACGGGCACCCTTTGGGAAGCTGGTGCATTAAAATGTGCATCTTCACCTGCAGTTTAGCTTAGCTGCACTCCAGTAAGGCTTACTGAAGAGCAATTTCTTTCTGGTTCAGTCAACCAGAGTTGAATAACTTGCTGTTTTTTTTTTTTTTTTTTTTTTTTTGCCTTTAACTGTTGACTTGTCCCCTTCCATAAAAGGTGAAACCAGGAGTAACATCTGTCTGTCTGGTTTTCAAAATGAGTCTAGTTGTATGCCACGTAGAACAAAATTATAAGTGGTGGTTGTTGTTGTTATTTTTCTTCTTGATAGCAAGCAGGTCACAGAACTCAAATTTGAACTCAAATGCTTACAGTGTGGTAAATCTCTGTAATTAGTAACGTTCAAATTTAGGGCATGGTTTGTTCAGGCCGAGTTCTACAAGGGCTCTTCCAAGTATCCCTGAATAAGCACGTACCCATAAGTCCATGTATATCCCTCAGAAATGAGGCAAGCTTGCAGAATTTTCAAATTACCTAGTCTAAATTTTGCATGCAACTAAGTTTTTTTTGTAATAATACAGTTTTAGGAAAAAATGATTGACAGAACCACCACCACCAAAAAAAAAGTCCGTATCGCTTATAGCAAAGCCGAAGTGCCAGACTGCGGACTGAGAGATGACAAGTGGTGTTGCGTGTGTATGGGGAGAACTGGCATGAAACTGTCCTAAATCTTTGCTAAACCTTAAGACTCTTTTGTCCTCCTGACATAAATACGAGGTACGTCCATGCACAGCCAGGCCTTGTCAGCGGACAGCAAAAACGAGAATCCTGTAGCGTCTCGCAGCTGCAGCAAAGTGCACTATGGAAAAAATGATGTCACCCGAGTTCACTGTTTGGGCTGAGCATCACTGCAGTCATCTGGGCTGCTTTCACCCAGTGACCTTGCAACACCATTGCTCCAGTTTTCATGTCATGAGCAGATACTTACGAAAATACCCCTGCTTTCTTCATAGATAGATGCCTGCGATGAGAGAGCTTTCCCAAGCAGTTCTTCCTTGTGGCAGCTGCCTTGTGGCTGGCACACTTCTAAGCAAGTCGGGATTCATTTCAGTTATCTGATCCATTTGTTTAAATAGAGGCTGAGCTAACTGGGGATGTATGTTAAGCAGAAATTGAATTTGCGCGTACTTGCTCTTTTTTTTTTTCTTTTTTTTGCATGTGCTGAGTACAATAAAAGGAAATGGTTGAAATCAAATTTGGAGAATAGCCATTTTAATACTGTTTGTGTTTGCGGCTGTAATGCTGTAGCAACAAGTTAGGAAAATATAATTTTACCTCTCAGAAGCATTAACAGTGTTTTCTGCAGCTAGCGAGGAGGCTTAATCATACTGATAACATTTCATTCAGGGCAGGAAAGAAAGGGAAGGCTGCCCCTCCGGTGCAGTGGTAAGTAGTATCAGGAGCTGCTTTATCCCCTTCTGGTTCTATCAAGTCTTTTGAATGTTTTTCTCTACTTTGCTCACATAGTCTGTGGTCTTCTGTCTCTAACATACAAGTTAAACAACTGGTTATCTTGATTTTTATTCATTTATTTTTGAGTGATGCATATCTTGATAGGAAGCTGCCCCACATTTTAAAAGCAGACAGGAGCTCTGGGGCTGAAGTCCCACAGGGGGTATGGACTCTTCTGGACCTTCCTCATAGGGCAGGGGGGTGGCGGGGCGCTCAGCAGATGGCACTGCCATAGAAAGGCTGCCCCACAACTGGGCCATCTCCTAGAGTGGGACTATGGGGTGAAAAGGTGGCTTTCTATAGTCACTCCCCAGCGGTGCTTGCTGGTACTTTGAAATTATTCACTGCCGTGTTTTATTTTGTAACCTACTCTCTGCTGAAACGTAGTCAGTAAACTCATAGTCTTGTAATAATAACGTAAGAGTTGCAAAGAGGGGAGGAAGCAGGAACAGGGACTGGTGTTTCTGCTGAGGGTGTGAGTACCTCACGTGGCTTGCTTTCTGATCTTGAAAGAGTTTCTTATGTTCACAAAAAGCTTTATTGCTCTGACTGCTGTTGTCCAGAGTGACCATCACATCATGCGTAGAGTTGTCTGCTCCACTTTATTTCATGTTCTTCCGCTACGGGTAATTTCTCCAGGTAATTTCTTCAGTCTGCATGCCTATTAAATGATGATGAATGTCAGAGCAATGTACACAGCTTTTTTTTTTTTAACCTTGATGTACCAGCATCTCATTAGGATGATGAGTCAAGCAAAAGTCTTCCTATTTGTTGTAAATAGACTAAGCTCATCAAAAATCTATAAAGATACTGAGCCAAACCTATTGACAATACTGGGAGTTTCTATGATTTAATGGGTTGTAGATCCAGACCAATAAATTGAACGTATTTGAGACAGATACTGGAGATAATCTTTCACTCTTAACCTTTTATAGAAACTGTCTGTCATGCTGTTTCAAAGCCAAGAGTAACAAAATTTCAAGGAACAAATTCTCACAATGGTAATTCAGCAACTTTTTTTTTTTTCTATTTAAGATCATTTTTGTAGTTCTCACAACTTGAAAATAAAATTGCATCTTTGTGACCTGAGTTTGGCTTAATGGTCTCTTCCCCATACACCTTGATTTTGAAAATTCATGACAAGAGGGATTTTTTAATGAACTCTGAACCAACCTTTAATTTCATTGAGGGATGTGCAGAGATATTAAATCTATATTGTTTCAGAAACTAAGAGGATTTTTCTGCCGTGCTTACATTTTAAAGGCTAGGTCTATGGCAGACAGTATGTCATGCTGCCTGGGATGTGGTTGAGTAGCTGTCTATTATTTTGCAGTATATCTGGAGAATCCTGAGTACAGGTTGATCAAATGGATACCAAAACTATTTTCACCCCTTATTTCCTTGCACTTGCTTTCTAGTTTTACTGAGTAACTGCTGTTGATCTCAGCTGTGTTTTCTAGCTACTTACACAGCTCTTGTTGCCAGTGGTTCTTACAAAACTGTGCTTCTAAAATAAATCAGGCCTGAGGGGAGAATGCTTTTAGTGGTGACATGGCAGAGTGGGCAGGAGCCTCAGATTGCTGTGTTGAAGTCTGGTGCAAAACCCTGGGTAATTACTGTCCTTTGGTTTTGTAATGTTTCTGCATCGTGTGGGTCAGGCTCCCAAGTTCCTTATCACGGAAGGAAATGTGGTACAGTGGAGGAAGAGGAAGACTATCAATTACATACGTTCTTCCTGAGCATTTTCTTACAATAGGAGTATTTACTGTGATTGTATCATTACACCTTCAAAAGCTGGATAGCCACTGCTCTTTTGGCTTTTAGCTAGAAGAGCATTGTATATTCTGCAAGGGAGAAGTTTCTCAGAGGTAACTGAGAAAGTAACTTGTAAGCATTCAACACAACTCATTAAATAACCGGCATGTTCTTGCGTGGTGTGTCCCAGAAATGTCCAGGACAATAATTCACTGCCCCTATGGCAATGTAGTACCTCTGAGAGATGTGAGGTTGACGAGACTGGGACCTTTACTTCAATTTATCCACCAAACAGGGCCAGGCAGTGGCGTTATGTGCTTTCCGTCACATCTCTGCCTTGACTGTTGGATAGCTGATTACTGCCCATGGATTTTCTGATCTTGTGAAGGGAGGTAAGGGAAAGGATGCTTTATGGTACTAATTTTCATAGCTGGCTTTAAAAGCGAAGTGAGTCACTAGAGGAAACTGGAAAGCAGAAAGTATACTGAGAGAAGTTTTCATCAACTCCTGGCTGCTGCTATTCATACCTGTCCTGCTTATCCACACAAAGCAGCTCACAGAACAAATCGTCCTCACTTTGAACAAAAAATAGCTTTTTAATTTTCCTTCGGTGTTTTCAATAAGCAGAGTTTGTTGAATTCTGAAAAAATGGTGCGGAAACTGTCGATGAGATACAGCCAACAAAGTGCCTTTTGTACCGCTTTTCACTTGCAACGTTATAAGCTTTTCTTCGTAGACAGGGTTTGACAAGTTCATACAAACATCAAGGAGGCTTACAAAACCCAATGTGAAAAATACAAGAGCAAATGGCAGAATTCAGTATCACAGGGCTTCGCGTGATTTCTCAACTAGCAAAAATGTGAGGCAGGTAAGATACTAGAATTCAGGGTGGGAGCAACATATTCAGAGCAAAGGATGTCAGTAATTAGTTTCATAAGAGGAGATAAATATGGTACAGTAGAGCAGAAGCAGCTGGAGAATAGAAACAGAGCATGCTCAGAAAACTGAAGACATGACTAACGATATAAGGACTGGCTGCAGTAGCTTCTGTTGTTGTCAAGCATGGGAATTCTCACTGGGCTGGAATATTAGAACTGGTGGACCAGTTTCTAATTTCACGCTCGTATTCATGCATACCTTATGAATTTCAGAGGGTTGTACAACATGGCAGCAATAAATGAATTAACGCCTGGAGTTAAGACTGGAAATACTGTACATATAGAATGATTAATGGCTTAATTTTCACTTTGAGTTCACAAATTCATATTTCTTGAAATGGCTGTAACGTGATCAGTGCATATACTGCATCTGTCTTTTAAGCTGATTTCTTAATGAAATGAGGCTGATGCAATCTTGCTGTCTCTGCCATTCTCCTTTCTAATGGCTTTTGAACTTGGTGGCAAACTTCAGCCACGTTTAACAGAGAGGTGGAGGTCTCAGAGCAGGTTAATCTTTAGGACATTTATGAATGTAGAAAGCTGGGTAAAGGAGAAAGATGATATTTTTACTGAGAGGCACAAAGCATCTGACAGGTACCGGCAAATTCATGTGAACAAGGAACCTCAAGACTCAGCTCTTGCCCTTTAGTTGAGAGTGGTATAAATAAGGGCAAGAGCTTGAGAACTTGAGAACTTTCTTACTGGAGAAGATTAATACCGTGGGGAGTGGTCTCTGACTTTTTTAATGTCAAGTGACCCTGCAAGATAAGGCACTAAAAGGTAAAGGAAGTTTGCTATTGGGGTTTTACACTAGTGCTGCCCTACAGCATGAGTGTGAAAAGTGGGCCCTTCATGAGCTTGTGAAAGCAGGGAGAGTACCAGAAGTGCCCACAGGTCTCAATGTGACTACACAGGAGAAAATGGAGGTTGTGTGGTGAAAGGCCAGTGTTGGGAAGATACTTAGGGAAAGAAGGGGAGAAAGAGAGAGGTCTTACTAGCATGTCAATGAATATGCTCAAAAGAATTGAACTATGCTGAGCCCCACTGTCTTAAGCTGGGACAGATATTTACTTCCTAGGTGCTTCACTCAGATCTTAATATATGCCTGTGAGATACAGAAGCACTGCTCCTTGTTCCAGAAAATGGTGCTTTCCCCATCCTCTTCCTGGCCTGTCTCTGGGATTCAGTAAAACAGCTGCTGACTTGACTGTCCTTTGCCTCTTGGTCTGTCCTGAATTGCCTGGCTGTCCTACGTGGTCAGGAACGCGTAAAAGTAAAGAATTCCTGGGTTAAGATTAACTTCCTAGATAACTTAAAAAATCAAGTGCTGTTAAATGAGTGACTCGCAGAAGGGACACCAGCTCTTCTTGGGCTGCAGCACTGCTGAGGCCTGCAGTCCCCACGTGCCCAGGGGTGCAGGCTGACGAGGCAGCCAGGCCGTGTCCCCCCCCCCAAAAAAAGCATTTTATTTGAAAATAATACTTGAAATTTTCTTGTTCTCCCTGCTGTTTGTATACACTTTGGCCCTTGTCTGAAAGGGACCAAGCTATGCCTTGAAAGGTAGTAAGAACTGTGACACCTGTGATGGTCAGAGGCACCAACAAAAAATTATCTGTGTGGAGGCTGGGGGGGAGGAACTGTTATTTTCAGGCCTGGTTGGACTGGGAATCAGGGTGTTTTAGATTGGATATAGAAGGAATTTCCTCACGGAGATGGTGACCAAGCACTGGAGTGGGCTGCCCAGGGGAGTGGTGGAGTCACCATCCCTGGGGGTATTTTAGAGATGTGCGGATGCGGCACTAAAAGATGTGATTTGGTGACGGGACTCAGTAGGTCAGGTTGGTTGTTGGACATGACCTTGAAGGCCTTTTCCCGCCTAGCTGACTCTACGATTTTGTGACAAGAATGTGCTAGTTGAAAGACAGAGGAACCCGTTGCTGTGTTAGGGAGTCGAACACCGGGTAGCACAGGTACCTCCTGTGTGGTGTGGGAGCAGCAGTGTGGGGTTTTGGCTGCGTGAGACAGATGTACCCTGCAGCTCTTCAGGGAGGGCAGAGGAAGGGAGAGCTCTACTTGCTTCATGTTGAACATGAGTTTCTGCTTCCCAACAGCTGTTCTTAAAATAATTTATTAGCGGAAGAAATGTTTCTTCCATTCTTATAGGAAAACACTGGGAGAATTTAGATTATTCATCCTAAGCTTCAGTATCGGCTTGTTCAACTCGCTTTGCTTTCTGTGGTAGGCACAATAGTTGCTATATTGAAACAAATTTTCCTCCTCTGTAACGTGCTTCTGAAGTGGCTAGATTACTAATGATGCAAACAGACTTTAATTGTGAAAAAGCTAGACACTGCATGAAAGGCACTAACTGAGGTGTGGAAGAGACAGTCAGTAAACAAGCTCTCCCAAGTAAAATTGCTGTTGAGTTTTATAAATAGCACCATCATATAAGCAGGTGGCATCTGGTTCCTGACAGCTGGCAGGTACTTTATTTTCAGGCTTTGGAAACTTCTGCATCACTTTTGGATGCTCAACTTGTCAAGTGTGCTTGTTACCATCTACTGGTGGTTCTGGTCATTTGCAGCACTTGAGGAGGCAGAACGTGAATACTTTCAGCAAACTTTGTCTGAGGCAGAAAATGAGGATCATGCTTTTACTTTTTGGGTGAGACATAAAGGATGTGGTTTGACAGCCTGGCTGGACAGCCTGGCTGGCCTCATTAAAGGGCTTCTAGTACCCAACAGTGCCAGAGAGCGTGGTGTTTGGAATAAACTCAGTCAGATGGCTTATTTAAAACATTTTTGTTGGGTTACATATGTACTGGTGGGATTTGCATGGGATCATACTTGTCTAAGATACCATGACTTTGTGCTGGTGGCTGCTCTAATGACCAGCCCTGCTCTTTTCATCATGAAACATGCAGGGTGAAGAACCTACTCTGCAGATGGGCTGCTGTGCTGTTCTAGTCAAAACATGTGCAGAACAAAGCCTCTGAAGCCCAGCAGCCCTCGCTTGGTGCTTGTTCAGCACTCACAGAGTGCTGGTGTTGGAGGCAGGCCAGGAGGGCATCAGTTCATCTACATGGCTCTGGAGGCTCAGCATTCCAATAAACCCATGTTTATTGGGTGCAGGGGGGATGAAGCTCCTGTTGCAGTTCAGGGAGTGCATAGCAATTGAAGCCCAGCTTGTTGGCTGGTGGGGGCTCAATTGGTTTGCTGTGAGCACGGATCTTTGTGTTTCTCCCAGTGTTAAGTCCAATTGTACGATCTTTGTCCGAAGAGGGGTGTAAGATTTGTCTTCAGCTAACAATAATCTTATTAGTGGGCTGTAAATTGAAAGTAAAGATTTATTCCAATCTTTGCTGATGGTGCAAATCACTTCCAATTTGTTGTGTGAAGACCTGAATGAGGCAGGCTCAGAGAGGAGGTTTATAGGGCTGGGTTTCTGTTGCTGAAGTTACACGCACCGTTTGTTTCAGTGCTCCCATTTTCCCCTTCCTCAGGGTTTGTAAATCCAGGTTCAATTAGATGCTTTCTTTTCTCTTTCAGGACAATTATTCTGAGTGACGGCCCTTGCACACGCTTCTGAGTGGTTATCATGGGCTTCATTGCCTTTCTGAAGACCCAGTTCATAGTTCACCTCCTCATTGGGTTCGTCTTTGTTGTGAGTGGACTGATCATTAACTTCATTCAACTATGCACGCTAGTCCTCTGGCCCATAAACAAGCAGTTTTATCGACGAGTAAACTGTCGCCTTGCCTATTCGCTTTGGAGCCGTGAGTATGCTTGAAGGAGACCTGAGGTCTGGGGGTGGGAAGGGGGGTGTCTTTGGTTGCTCTTTGTTAATTTAAGAAAGAAACACATGTATGTATATGCACGCGCTACGGAGAGAGCTGCTAAGTTGTAAGTAGCCTATTCAGAGCAATTCAGAGCAGCCATCTCTTTTTGAAATATTAGGAAAACATAGAGGAGTCAAGTGACTGAGACGTACTGTCACTCTGTCCTATAAAAGGAGCGGAAAGTAAAGCTCATTGCTACCCCGACCCTTCCTTGCTTGGTGGGAAACTGCTGATCAATACCAGAGGCTCTGGTATTGATCATCAGAGACTCTGCTGAGCAATGGGAGAAAGGAGAATTCAGAGACTGCTTCAGGTATTTGGTGTAGGTCCTGTGCTGACCACTTACTTAGGGGCACAAGTTGACTGTGCGATCTGCAGGGACAGATGTCTGTCTTAAATATCCAGCGTAAATGCCTTAGGAGCTGGGCTGTGTGATAACTGCAGCCTTCTTATGCCCTGCAATATTCATCTATGGCACCTATGTCTCTTCTTGTGAACATTTTCATTTTCTGCCTTTGGAAGAACTCTGCAGTGAGTTCAGTTGCTTTGCTTTTCCATTTTAAGACCGTTGCAAAACCTTGTCCCTGTGGATGGTTTTCTTTTTCCTCATACAACTTAACAGGACAGGAGATTTCTGAAATGAAAGTTTAGAAGGCTCCTTAGTCTAAATGTCACCTCCTATTTCAGGAGTGAATCATCCAATGCATTTATACACTTCCATTCTCCATCTTCTTCCAGTATGCATGGCCATTTACATTAGTGCTCAGCATCCAACTCCCACTTCGGATAAATGAGTCACCTGAATGAGTACTCAAATTACAATTGAGCAGTCCACTGACAGGCACCCACATTTAAGTCATCAGTGTGAAGTACTACCAATAAAAATGCTCCAAAGTAGCTAGTTTGGTTGCTTTTTAAGGTTTTTGTCTTTGTCCTTCCTGTGCTTTTTGTTCCACCTATTTAGGCTGCTGTCTAAGAAGCGCAGGAGAAGGGAAATTAAGTAGAGTGGCAGGCAAACTGTCAGGAGAAAAGGTATTGTAATGGAAGAAACTATAGACAGAAACTTCAAAAACAGCTTGGGGCGTGAGATGGAGGTGTATGTGATTATTTTGTTTCACTTGTAAGAATTTCGATGTGCTTTTTAATAAGTTAGAACCTGATCTCATCCTGCAAACTATTGCTGCACAGGTAGTCTGTGGTATTTTTTTTCAGAGCATGGGAGCTGCTTGTGCCTGTAAGGATCTTATATATTAAGATTCACACCCTTGATTTCTGCAAGTTAGCACTGTGTGTGGAAAAAGCATGTTTTAAATGCTGTTATCTGTACTTTGTATACAGTGAAAATACCCTACACTGTTGTCCAAAAAGGTTTGGAGAAGTTGAGTAGATCGGATTACACCTGGGATAACCCCTCGTGTATAGCCTATTAAAAATTAAATGAGTGAGAAATTAAACTATGAAAATTAATGTAAATGTTACACGGGTTTGCAGCGGGCTGATGGCCTGTAGTGGAAGAGCTGGCAGAATACGCACTTCAGTTGTGATTTATAATGAAATAAGTGGTGTAAACGTAGCAGTTCAGCTGTTGCCATTCATAATGAAATGTGTTCTGCTACATGGAAACCTTTTGGCAGTGAACCTACAGCTTGGTGGTCTATTCTAGATGCTACGTTTTGGTCACTCACTCCAAACTGATTGGGTTGAGGCTGAGCATTTCCAAGTAGGAGCTCTCCTTACAGTAGTTGTCTTCCACAAAAGCTGCTCTGCCAGTCTGGCAAAGGAATGGTGTGCAAGAGTAGATATATAGGTGGTTGTGTGTGTGTGTGTGTCCACTGAAAACAAGGCTCTGTTACTATATTTCTTCTTAAATGCATAAAACGTGGCTTCAAAAGGGAAAGGAGATAGACTCTACCCAGTGTCAATGGCAGACTTTTGGGGAAAGAAAAGTACAGACAACAAGAGAGGGATGTGTTGCACTTGAAAACTTTCTAAGAAGTAGTGAAGCACTGAAATAAGTCATCTGGAGGGGCTGTGATTGAGATATTTAAGGACAAGTCAGACTAGTGGGCTCAAACTTCTGTCTGTTAGCGAGGTGGCATCCCCTCCTCCCTGTCCTTCCTGGCAGGGCCTTCCTGGAGTAAATTGGTGCTGGCGATTTTTGTCAGACTCTGGGCTAAAAGTAACCACTTCATAGCATATTTAATTCATGAAGGATAGTCTGTATTCCAAGTTTTCTTGTGTCAACTCTTTTCAGATGACTCATGCCTTTGGATAGCAGTGTGTTTAGTCCAGTTCCAAAAACAGTCTCTCAAATTTTAGTACTTTAAGCCAAGAGATGCATTGTGCCTCTTGTTTATTGTGTTTCTGGATGGCTTGTGAAGTCATAAAACCACTTGCTTTGGTGTGTTGGAATCCAGATGGCAAGAAGGGTTTTTGCTGTAGTAAAGTTCTCAGTGGCAGCTACATGAAGTATCCCAAATGTTGCATGTCTTACCTTCTCTTGGCTTAGAAATAGAGGCTTGCTGTATTATTGACAGGATCAGTACACATGAAATATCTGTAACACTTCACCCCCCACCCCTCTCCCCCCACACACACAAAAAAGGAAATGAACGGACAATCTGTTTCCTTATATTGAGTCTCTAGCTCGTGAACCCTCCTCTTTCAGTGTGAACTCTGAGATCTCTAAGCAAAGCTTCCTCCACTATTTTGGAATACATAGTGCAAGGAATACCTTGCAGAAAATCATCCGCACCTGCCTCTGCAGAATTCTTACCTGATCTTGAGGAAAAAACAGACCCGTTTTATTTTATTTTTGGTAAGAAAATGAAGTGTCTGTTGCAGATACTGGAGGTGTTCAGAAGGGGAAAGTGCTTGGACTACTAGACTGTTTGGTACCACTACTCCATTCTCCTGAACACCTGCTTGGAAGAGCATAGCTCTAAACTGAGGGCATTCTTGTTGTCCTCTTTCCCCTTGCACTAAGCCAGCATAATCAGAGTAAGAAAGGTAAGCCATCACATCATTCCCAAAGGAGACAAAGCTGTAAAAATAAATAAATAAATAAATGATAACTTCTAATTGGTATAATTTTCTCAGCTGTAATTCCAGTCAACCAGGGCTACACTCTCGATCAGCAAGTTGTGTAAATTTGCCATGCATCCAAATGAGCAAGTCTTGAAAATGTTACAGGCGAATAGCCTGGCAGATAAGAGGTCACACAAGGAATACAATTTGAGTAACTAATTCTAAAGAAGCTATGTAGCTTCATCAGGTTAGGATTGTTTCCCTGCTACTCACCTAGATACTGTGTTTGCCTTTTCATTGATACGGTGCAAAATCGGTCCCACTCTTACTTGGCAGCTTAGATAGAATACTGTGAATTGTGGTCATGCTGATCAGAAGCCCTTGTGCAGGAAGGCACCACTCCATTTTTCAAAACCAGGGCCTTCTGGCAGAAAGTTGGAGTACAGGGGGGCAGAACCATGTAGCTGTAGAGAACTGAGAGGTCTCCTTCCAGTTTTGCATATGGAGGCCCTGCATATTTGTCATAGTAACATCAGAAAAGCTGGAATTTTTAGCTGCTGTAGTTTTGCTACCAAATTTCGATAACGTCCATAACTTACTGAAATGAGAAAATACCAATGACTACAGTTTGCATGGAAGCAAATCTTCCTACTGGGAGAATGAAGTCTTCTCATACTTTTTATAGCTGTCCCATGATACCAGCAATACTTTCCATCTGCCTCGTTGTACTGAAATGAGATAAATAGGCTAACCATAGCAACTACGCTAAATGTGTGATGAATGTAAATGGAGGGTCTTTTTAAGATGAAACAGATGGAGGTGGAAAATAAAAAGAGTGGATAATGAAGGAAATGTACAGAGTGGAGTAAGAGAGACACTGGAATATTGAAAAGTTGGAGAAGACAGAGGGGAAAGGGCTCATTCTTCACTGTGCAAGAAAGAAGCAAGTTACTATTCCTGGCTTCGCACAGGTATTTTGATAAATTAGCTTGATTCTCTGGTGCTTCTGACTGTGTTGATGACCATAACATAGAATGATAGGAGTCCTAATATTAAAATCTCTTGCGGAAGATCTGTGACACCACATGCACTTAAGAGCCCTTTATTGGTCTGTTTACTTCCATAAAGCTTGTTTCATGTTGAGTAACAGCATTAGGCAGCATCTATGCATAATTTGTATTCCACCTGGGAGAAAGTGCACTCATTTAGTGAAGCAATCAACAGCTCGACTGTCTGTTTTCAGGTATAAAGTTTTGGGTATTTTTTCTGTTTATCATGAAATTTCACATTCATACTACAGTGCCCAAACTTGCCACCATTAAAAACTTGTTAAAGTATTCATAAAGCATATATCTAGTTCCCTAAATGCTGCTTAAGGATAGTGTTGTGATTTGGTCTCTACCTGTACAAGCTCTCATTTAATCCCTACTGGATTGGTTGAGATGACAACAGTGTTGTCAGGAGCAGGAAGAGTCCACGCACTGAATGGGGCTGGAGAATAAATGCTAAATGTTTTCTGTAAGCATCACCTCTAACTCATCTGTCTTCACCATGTTTGTCAGAGTTGGTAATGCTGCTGGAATGGTGGTCAGGCACAGAATGCACCTTGTTCTCCGATGAGGCCACTGTGAATACCTTTGGGAAAGAGCACGTCATCATCATCTTGAATCACAACTTTGAAATTGACTTCTTGTGTGGCTGGACTATGACGGAACGCTTTGGAGTACTAGGGGTACGTGGTGCCATGAGCTTTCCCTTCATCTGAAGGACTATGGGTCTATTTTAAACCCATGCACGCAGAGTTTTCCAGATAAAACTTCATCAGCTTTCCATCACCTTGACCTTAATGCTTTTGTTTGATACACATCAGCAAATGACATTTTGGATTGTTGTTTTTGTTTCTCTCCAAGAGTTCCAAAGTTCTCGCTAAGAGAGAGCTACTGTACGTGCCCCTAATTGGCTGGACGTGGTACTTCCTTGAGATTGTTTTCTGCAAAAGGAAATGGGAAGAAGACAGAGATACGGTTATTGAAGGATTAAAACGTTTGGCTGATTATCCTGAATATATGTGGGTAAGTGTCAGGTTCCTCTGCTAGTATCAACTACTGAAAATGAACTGGTGAAGGTGGCACTCTTGTGGTACAGTAGCCTTGTATATCAGGAGAAGGTCTTCTCCCTTCTGTTCCTCATGTGCTGTCATGGAAGACGTGCTCTGTTTCAGGAGGGATGAAACATTTTGGGATATGCTTGTAAATGGGATATGGGATATGCTTGGGATATGAAAAATTTGGGGATATGCTTGTAAAGTGTTGCTCTGTTTTCCTGTTGGTAATGAAAGGCATTTGGAAAGCAGTTCAGAAGCTTGCACAGATGATTTAGAAACTTATAATGTATAAATCAAACTTGTGTAATACTTAAAAATAAGTTCAGATAAAACGTATGCCTTTTTATTATTTTAAAAATAATAATCAGCAGCTCATATTTGACTACTAAATCTATATAACCTTAAATTACATTTTCTGAGGTAGACACAACAAAAAATTCTTCTGGAAAAGCGAGTGCATCTGGGTGGGGTGGACGCACAGACCATGAATTTTAGTAGGAAATTCTTCTGTTAGCATGTTCTTTGATCTGTAAAATTAGATGTTTCCTAAAAAGTCTCTATGAGAACATATGGTAAGATTACAATTGTTTTTGCAGTTATGCTTCTCCTTTTTATTTTGACATTATTTGAAGCCAAGCGTGGAACATGTATGTTTCATTATGTACAATGTTGTTCGATTTTACTGCAGAAATACAGTAGTATAATCAACCTATTAACTATAATCAACCTATTAACCTATTCTTTTAGCTTCAAATGCAAATGTTTTGATAAGTTTGCTGTTTAGCTTTTATAGCAATGTGTTTAATGTGGAGTTATTTGGCTCATAAAGCATTTTAAGATGCTTTTTGCACAGTTCAAGTGAATTTCAATATTCAATAAAGCTTGTTAAAATGAACAGTGAAATAGTAGGTCTTAGCTTGTACATAGTGAAAGGATCATGTGTTTTTTTATCACTACAAAAATACAAATAAAATATATGGACAATGTGTTTTAAACTACTTAATTGCTTGAGTACATGGATATGAACTAAACATATCCTCCTGATCAGTGTTTAAACAATATATATATATATTTACCAATTAAAATATGCCAAGACTATTTTAGTTGCAAGTCTATACCTTATAATGATTCTGTCATTGATAACCAAAAACTAGTCTCTAGGGGAAAAAAAAAAGAAGTAAATGCAAAACATAGTTATTTAAATCAAGACTTCTGCATAGTAATTTAAATCATGATTAAAATTGACTTGAATAAATCAATTCCCCATTTTTTTTTGCATTCTAAATGTTGCAGTTAGCACCATCTGTGCAAACATCCTTCGTTAGGTCTTTTTCACCCAGGCGTTACAGTGCAGTCTGTACCTTGCTCACATACTTGGGTTGCTGCACCACTGAGAACAAGAAGGGGAGAATTTGGTGCAGCAGAAAGAGAACTTGAATTCAAGACCAGAGGCTGAGCGTGCAACATTGGCCTCCGTACCTTCAGCTGTCCTCACCACCTGTCTGTGGTGGTCGGTCGGGTTTTGGTAACGGGCATTCATTCCCTTAAGGGCCAAACAAAGATTGCAGGGCCAGCTTCCGTGCTGTCACGGAATGCCGACCACCGTGTGCGTGGCTTTGCAGTCTTACCATTTGTTTGATTTACCTTTTGTGATGCGTGTTGTGTATACACTACAGAGGAAAAAGTCAAGCAGCCACAGCACTGACAAACAACAGGTATATGGTGACTCACTCAACAAGTGTTTCTTTTGAACTGCAGCATTACAGCATTACGTGATGCTGCTGTGAGAAAGAGCAGTAGCAACCTTACCTTCCTGCCGTGCCCGTTGCTTACTTGTGATGCAAAGGTTTGTGTGTTTGAAAGCTGCACTGTTCCCAAGGAAAAATGGATGTGCACCTTTCAGAAAGACCAGGGATAAACAGAAGTTCACTCCAGGGTGCTCAGATGGGCTGTGTTTGTCCGCTCTTGGCTTTGCTTTGCTTCTGGTCTTTCTCACAAGTACAGCAGACATAATATAGAGGCTAGGGAAGGGCAGATCAATTGTGTTGTGCTGCGTGAAGTCAGGGTGGGAGGATTTAAGTCTTTAATTGTTGCTCAGGATACTACACTCAGGCTGATGCCTTACGTGGTGAACAAGGTAAAGGCTTTAGAGAAAGGCACCATTTTTAAAGAACACAACTGGTACAAACTTAAAAAATAAAAAATCAGAAAAATCTTTCAGACAAACAGATCTGTCCTCAGATGAGTAACTCTGGTTTTATAGTACAAATTTTTAAATGAGCAAGCTAGTGATTAATGTTTTTTATTCCAAAGTAGTCATATGCTAATAATTGGGTTACTTTTTCTGGTTTGTAGATCAGTCTATAACCAGCCAGCTAAATCTTTAATGGATTTATTTTCTTTTTAAATAAACATTTCAGGTATAACCATTTAGATTTTTGTTACCTTAAATTTGCTTCCAGTGTAGTTAAATATAATTTATGCTGAATGAGTTGCGAGGTGGTACTTGTGCCTCCTACTTGATGATCAAATTAGGTAACTGAAGTGTGTGTGTGCATGGATATATGTTTACGTTACAAACATTTTTTGTATTCTGCTTGTTTTCTTGTGATCACAAGATATCCTTGTTTTTGCCTTTTGTCTTATTTTACTAGTTTCTCCTCTATTGTGAAGGAACTCGTTTTACAGAGACCAAGCATCGTATCAGTATGGAGGTAGCTGAATCCAAGGGGTTGCCTAAACTGAAATACCACCTATTGCCCAGAACCAAAGGCTTCACCACTGCTGTCCAGTGTCTCAGGGGAACAGGTACTGGCAAGCTGCTATTTATTCTTCACGTTAATTGCAACATATAGCACAGTGTAGCATACTCTGTTGTTCATTTTGTCCATTACAGTTAGTAAGTTGGCAGTAATAATCATTCACCATGTCGACTGTAATTCATGCCACATAACTGTTACTGCTCTTAAAAAATAAAATACTTCTTAAGTGTGTCATTGTTGCTTAGTTCATCATGTCACCTTGTGTTTTGGTAACACATGTGCGACATAGATGGAATGTCAGGTGGCTGAGAAAGAAAAATAAAACGTGTTAACAGAAAATAGTGAAGGACTCTGCTACCTGACATCATGAATGCAAGGCTTGTGCAAGGCCCTGTTGCTGTTTTATGCAAGGGTGCTGGCAATGTGATTGCTAGAATTGCTGATATAACATCCTTTTTTTTTTCTTTTTTGCAACAGTTGCAGCAGTGTATGATGTAACACTAAATTTCAGAGGAAACAAGAACCCCTCCTTATTAGGAATTCTTTATGGAAAGAAATATGAAGCAGATATGTGTGTAAGGTGAGCTTATAATGATGGAGGTGAGCCCTAAGATGCATGCTTTGGCATGTTGAAGTGTATTCAGATTTCATAGGGAAGCATCCTCTGCTGTAGTCCTCTTTTCTTTGTCATTCATGTTTCTCTGCAGGCCACGGAGACCTCCTTGTTGTGTCCCCCTACCCCAGCTTCAGTTTACTTTCACGTTTTGAGATCCCCTGATTTTGCCCAACAAGACAGAGAGCATTGGATGGACTTTTTAAGCCTGAGTATAACTGTACTGTCTGTCCAGCTGGGGTTTCCACAAACCTTGTGCGGTGAGGGCACTTGCATGCCTTTCTTTTCTCTGATGGGAACAGAAAGCAACTGTTCTGTGCCCTACTCAGTCCCCTGTGAGCATATGTGTGGTATAAATAGTCTACCCAACATCAGTAGTCTCCTGTAGAAAGTGGTGTAAAGCTCCTTATTGTGCCAGTTTGTCCCCTTCTCTCACATGGCTTGATTAGCAGATTAGAAGTTAAATAATGCTGAAATTCAAATATGTGAATGAGGTGGTACATTCTTCATTAGTTTTTTGCCTGAAAGAGTGACTGCTAACCCCTACCTCCATGCAGCACGTATGTGCATGCATGCACACGTATGTGCTTTCTCTTTCTTGCTTTCTCCTTGTTGCTGCCTTCTTCAAAAGCTTCTTGTGATCATAAAAGCTACCAATGCTTTCCTGTTGAATTTCCTCCTTTCCCTTTTATGTCTGGACTTGACAAACGACCTGGTTGTTCTTCCCACAGTTCTTCTGACAGCTCATTTCTCGTACTTGAAGGAGCAGGACTACTTGCTACTTCCCCTACTCCGTTCACCTCTGGCCTTGGGTCTGTGCACTGCAGGTGCATAGCACTGGCTCTGTACATTGTCCTAACGAAAGCCAGTGTGTCCTGCCAGAGCTTCTGAGGGCGAAAGACTTTGTAGGGACTCGCACTTATTATCCACTGTGTCAAGGTACCGCAGCAACAGTTTTGTGGAAAGAATGCTGTCCCAGGGGAGGCAGGCTGCTGCAGCCCTAATGGGGAAGGGAAGGACACATCCCTGAAGAGGAAAGTGAGCAGACAACGTACCAGTTAGCTAAACAGCATGCAAGGCAGTTGTCATCTCTAATTCCATACTGGTGCTACGTGTGTGTTGAATACTTAACCTAGATCCAGGGTACACGTGCATGGATGTACATCTGCATGGTTATACACCAAGCAGCTGCATTCAGTTAAATATCCTGTGGCTTGCTAACTGAGATGCAAGTTGGTCTCCTCTATTGGTGAGGAGAGAAATGTTTTCATTAGCCTTCAGAAGAGATTTGGTTTCATAAAATTCTGTCAAAGGTAGTGTTGCCAGGTGAAATTACTAATTGGACCCTGTTAAAGAAGATAACTATTTTTTTTCTGTAATTTTGATTTATAATACATCTGTGGACTGAATCGACGTTCTCAAGATGCTTTTCTATACTTGAAGCTTCCACGCTGTATTGGGGAGGAAACTATTATAAAAAAGAAAGCAATTTTTACAGTCCTCTTGCTGAAAATTGAACATGTCCTTGATGTGCCAGCGGACTTGGCTTAGGTAGAGAAAGGAAGCATGTAAGCTCTTGTTCTTCTTATATGCGTATGAAGCTACCTGTATAGAGGTAAGAAGCTTAGCTCTCTGCGGATGATCCAGCCTTTCTTCTGACAGGCTCCAGAGAAACTGATTAGCTAAATTAGTAAATGTTGTTGCTGTGAGTACCCTCTAGTGGTGATACCAATACAGTAAGGATTTTAGCAGAGAGCTTTCAGCAAATGAGCTGAGCTTTTTTTTACTGAGCTTTTGTTGAGCATTATTTATATTAATTGAGCATCTCCTCCTGTTAGAGCTATTAGAAGGAAATCTGTAAAGCCTAGTTTTCAATTTGTTTATAGGATGCAGAAACTATTAGAGATGCATTAGAATATCTTCCCTCTGCTGCTGCAGATTCAAAAGCTTTAACTTGCACTGTGGAAACATTCCCTGGTTGAACAACACCAAATAAGTTGTCCGTGGTATCACTGTGTCTGTAGCTCTCCTAAAAGCCATGGTTCTGTTTTTACCACCTACCCTGCTGTAAGAGGGGCCTGATACCAATGTATGAATGTTAACAAAATGGTTGAGCTTGAGGGTAAGAAGAGGTGTGTGTGCGCCTGCCCAAACTTCTTTCTGAGTTGATCCAGGGTGCAGAGTTGTGTGCCACTGAGAAAGGAGACAACACAGACATGCCATTAACATGCTCGCATATCAGAAAATGTAAGAATGCAGGAAAATAAGTTGACTCCTCACAACTAGAAAGAGAATCTTAAAAGGTGCCTATTCTCAGTGAGGTCAGGTCAGTACCCAGAGCTGGGTATAATTTTCCTGTGTGCTCAGAATTATATGCCTCTACCTGTACGGCCAGAGAGAGAGAGAAGAAATGCAGACTCTGTAGAAAGTGTTTTCCTTAAAGTTGGTAGAAAGTGAATTTTTAACCACCCGCCTCCCTTTCCTCCTTTTTTTCTTTCCCTCACTAGCAGTATGTAACAAACAGTTATCCTGGGTTTTGTCACTTTTGCTTGACTTTTTCCAGCTCTGGGTGCGTCTTTCTGAGCTCATTGGAAATCAAACAGTGATGGTTCCAGTGAGAGGACAATAGCGTTTTAATAGGAAATGCTTGCTTTATCAATGTGCTCTAAATTGATGGGTGCTTATACAGTTTTACTTAGGAATCTGTGTTTTTGGCAGAGAATCAGGGGTTATTTAAGTCCCAATTCTTCTGTACTTAAGAGCCCTGCCATTGGTGACAGTATTACTTCTAGTTTGTGCCCTTTATTAAATGGAAGGTCTTCCCTCATCGAGGTCTAAAGTCAAACACCTAGATTTTGGCTTAATTCTTTTTCTTTTTTTCATCTCTCTACTAAACTAGGAGATTTCCTCTGGAAGATATTCCTCAAGATGAAAAGGAAGCTGCAAACTGGCTTCATAAGCTTTACCAAGAAAAGGTAAATGGCTTTGCTTTCTTTTCTCCCTTTCAGGACTTCTAGAGAAGTGTGTTAAGGAACTGAGAAATGCCCACAATTACTCTGAAGGGAGAGAAGAGATGGAAATATTGTAAATAATTTGACAGCCATCCCTCAGACTGCTGGAAGGAACATTGCAGACAAGCTGTAAGGGAGCCCCTTGGCCACAGAGGGATGGCTAGTGAGTAGGTCTCCAATTAATGGGAAGCACGATGGGATTCAGAGTTAAGGCTGAGTTGCGAAGACTAATAGAAATCTACCATCTTATGTTCTTCATCTCACAGATCTCTGTCACACAATTCTAAAAGCTCCATATTCTCTGTGATGCTTTTACGTACTCAAGAACTGTATGTTGGGGCAGCCAGTCAAGGCTCTTTGCCATAATTGTCCTTTGCTTTCATGTTTCTTCCACTGTTACTTTCCTTCTGCCTTCATGTGATACCAGTGCAGTGGTCTTGCAGTGGTCTGTGACATAGTACAGATAGTCCCTGGGATCTGCTGCCAGGGACCGACGTAGCACAAGGCCGGAGCACCTATGGAGGCCTTAAAGGTTTCTCATTTCTTTGTTTTTTTTTCTGTTATGTGGTTGCTTTCTTGGCTGCAGATTGAACAGTCCTGTGGGGAGGAAGAGAGCTGTAATTTACTTTCCCCAGCCCTAATTGGTGGTTTGTTGAGCTTCAAATGTGTATCTTGATATATGTTACTCTTCTGTGGGGGAAAATAGGAGCACAGAATTATTAACTATCCCTGTCTTTCTTCTGCTACAACAACCTATGCTGCAGCATTTCCAAGCTTATGCTTAGCCTGTAGGTAGGCAGCAAGTTATAAGGGTCTGGAAGCTTCATTTTGTTAATTTTAACCTAATTTGTTTGAATACCTAAACTCTAATGCAGTTCTGGTGGAGAGAAGTTACCTTACCAAGAGCAGTAGTGACCATCATCCCTATGCTCCCCTAACCCCACACCTCCCATCGGCAGGGGTATCAAACTGGCTTGTGAGTCAGTGTAATACAGGATTAGAGAGCTTAGAAAAAAAAAAGGGGATAGTTGAATCTTGTTTCCTGCTATAACGTGTATGCCTGTATGTAATTCCCTTGAGAAGAGACTTGTAGATGTTAGAATTCCTTCTGAAATTGTGTGGTTTGAGGAGCAAACATCAAGATGTGTTATTGAGGGCCCTTCTTTCTCGGTTTCTTTATTAAGCAGTAAATGCAGGGCTAAGCAGGTGCAGCCCAGAGCACCCACTCTGCTTGGCCCTGTTTCTTGGGCACAATGCTCTGCTGTGCTTGCAAATGGAGGTCTTGGTGTTCCTTGCTGATGTTTGCTGTACTCCATTCAACTTTGGTGAGAGATGTTGTCAGGGGAGGTATATTGTAGATATTGATCATATGGTGGGAGCACTATGTTGTAACTGGAATCCTTAAAATGGATGCAGCGTACAGTGCTCCTGTACAATAGCTACGTCCTCAAAAGGCTGTGTTATTGGCAAGAAATGCCTTGAGCTTCTCAGCCCATCGTAAGGGAAGTTAAAAGAAAAACAGTTGAAGTAGGGGGGGAAAAGGTAAGAAATAGCCTAACCTGAACCATCCTTGGTAATGGCTTGGAAATCTCACAGAGCAGTCTTACAAACCGGTGGGAGAATATGGGCATGCCACTTCTTCCTGTTATTTGTTTTGTGATTGCATCTGTCTGCAGGCTCAGTTGAGAATGCAACTGCTCTGTTGAAGTTTTGTGGTTATATACAGTGCTGTCTAAGCTGGTTAGCTTGTGCTTTGCCTTCTTTTAGCTGTATATGTAGCACTTTCCTGCTGTGACTTCCAGAAAAGTTGGCATGATTTAGTAAGTAAAAACAGGAAGAAAAACATCCAGCAAATAGGCGAGTAAAGTCTGAATTGACCCCTGGCCTGACGCTGCCCTAAATTCCTAAGAAATTAAGAGAACAGATGAAGATACTTGGTAGTGGAAAGGCTAACATTGTTTCATTTTCTTATTGTGGCCAGCATGGCCTTCAAAGGGCTAATACAGTAGCCTTGGCAGTCGACAGAAATGCCCAAACAGCAAAAATGCAAAAACAGCAGATGGAAATGGTTGCCATGTAGTCTTGACAGGCGTTTACCACAGATGATGTCCTTGATGTTGTTCTGGAGTTGACTAGTCTTGGATTGCTTAACGCAAACATTATGAACATGTTTTCATCTGTCTTCTTTCTCTCAGGATGCTTTGCAAGAGATGTATAATCAGGAAGGCGTATTTCCTGGCCAGCAGTTTAAACCTCCTAGGAGACCATGGACTCTCCTAAACTTCCTTTTCTGGGCCACAGTTCTCCTCTCGCCTCTCTTCACATTTGGCTTTGGAGTTTTTGCAAGTGGATCACCTCTCCTTATCCTTGCATTCCTGGGATTTGTTGGAGCAGGTAATAAAAGCAGAGAAGGTGCTAAGTACACTAACATGTAACAAGATCTGTTAGCTTTAATAAGTTCTGCATATTGATGAATATGAATGGGACTTGCAGAAGAGTACCTGGGGCTCATTTTGTAGTCTTTTATCTTGTATAGCATTTTTATCATTTGAAAAGCATTAATCCAGGCAGACTTGTCTTCATATTTTAGGCAGTATCTGCAGCAGTCAATAGTAAGTGGGTCTTGTAGCCCATTATTTTGGTGCCTGAAGGAGAAAATATTGACTGCGTACCTTATCTGTGATATTTAAAAAATAAAAATAAAAAAATAAAAGTTCATATGCAGTTTCATGAGGTGCACAGTTGAAAAACAGCAGTTTGTAATTGCTACTGACTTCAGGCTTTGAATAACTTACAACTCTTCTTGTGTCTTTGTGTAACCTCCTAAATCCTTGAACTGGATTTAATGTCTCCCTTTTTTTCTATTGTATTTTAAAGCTTCCTTTGGAGTTCGTAGACTGATAGGAGTAACTGAAATAGAAAAAGGCTCCAGCTACGGCAACCAAGAATTCAAGAAAAAGGAATAACTGACAGCTGCAGTTCAGCACACATAACCAGACTATGGTACCTGATTAACTTCAGTTAAAAAAAAAAAAAAAAAAA